>NW_028270139.1:178519899-178812399 GCF_037043375.1 Chiloscyllium plagiosum | reverse complement strand
CAGACACTCACATATACACACAGAGACACTCACAAACACATATTCACAGACACCCACATATACACAAACACACACCCAGACAGACACACACACGCACTCACATATACACAGACACCCACATTTACACAGACACACGCACTCACATATACACAGACACACAGACACATATACACAGAAGCACACACATATACAGACGCACACACATATACACAGACACACATATACACAGACACACACACACAAATACACAGACACACATACATACACAGACACACACATATACACAGACACACATACATACACAGACACACACATATACACAGACACACACACAGACACACACATATACACAGACACACAGACAGACATATACACAGACACACACACATACACAAATACACAGACACACACACATATACACACATATGTACACAAACACACACTTACATAGACACACACATATACACAGACACACACACATATACACAGACACAGACACACACACTTACACAGATACACACATATACACAGATACACACAAATATATACACAGACACACACACACAGACACTCACATATACACACAGAGACACTCACAAACACATATTCACAGACACCCACATATACACAAACACACACCCAGACAGACACACACACGCACTCACATATACACAGACACCCACATTTACACAGACACACGCACTCACATATACACAGACACACAGACACATATACACAGAAGCACACACATATACAGACGCACACACATATACACAGACACCCACATTTACACAGACACACGCACTCACATATACACAGACACACACAGACACACATACACAGACACACACATATACACAGACGCACACACATATACAGACGCATACACATATACACAGACACACACACACATATACACAGACAGACACACACAGACAGACACACATATGCACAGACACGCACACGCACAGTCACACATATAGGACACACACACACACTCATACACAGACACACACACAGACGCACACAGACAGACACACTTATACACAGACATACACACACATATACACAGACACCCACATATGCACAGGCACACACACACGCCCTCACACACAGACACACACACACATACACAGACACACATATATACACAGGCAGACACACAAATATACACACACACATAGACACACACATATACACAGACACACACACACACATACACATAAACACAGATACACACACTCACATATACATAGACACACACACACTCACATGTACACCGACACACACATATACACAGACAGACACACACACACATACACATACACACAACTTTTTGATGGGTTGCACCTCTGTCCTGGACAGGACAATGTTAGAGAGACTATCTGGGGACGGGGTGTTTAGGGTACACCCCCGTGTAGAACTCCAAGTGTGGGGAGACAGAGGGAGGGGGAGGGCGGTCAGTCATTTGGAGACGGTGGCTGGAATGTCCCGGAGTGTCCTCGGCAGCATTTCCGTGAGAGCCAGGTTCGTTTTTAATCATTGCACCTGTAAATAAAAGACACGATCAGAGCTGAAACAGCTCCTTGACATGATGTTTCTATTGGGACGTTGGGATCTTCTTCGGATAATCGTTATTCAGATAAGGGAGGTTCCGCTGTATACTTAAATCAGGAGGGCAAAAAGGGGACATGAGATAGCGTTGGCAAATAAGGTTAAGGAAAATCCAAAGGGTTTTTACAAATACATTAAGGACAAAAGGGTAACTAGGGAGAGAATAGGGCCCCTCAAAGATCAGCAAGGCGGCCTTTGTGTGGAGCCACAGAAAATGGGGGAGATACTAAATGAAAATTTTGCATCAGTATTTACTGTGGAAAAGGATATGGAAGATATAGACTGTAGGGAAATAGATGGTGACATCTTGCAAAATGTCCAGATTACAGAGGAGGAAGTGCTGGATGTCTTGAAATGGTGAAAGGTGGATAAATCCCCAGGACCTGATCAGGTGTACCCGAGAACTCTGTAGGAAGCTAGACAAGTGATTGCTGGGCCTCTTGCTGAGATATTTGTATCATCGATAGTCACAGGTGAGGTGCCGGAAGACTGGAAGTTGGCAAATGTGGTGCCACTGTTTAAGAGGGGCGGTAAAGACAAGCCAGGGAACTAAAGACCGATGAGCCTGACCTTGGTGTTGGGCAAGTTGTTGGAGGGAATCCTGAGGGACAGGATGTACATGTATTTGGAAAGGCAAGGACCGATTAGGGATAGTCAACATGGCTTTGTGCGTGGGAAATCATGTCTTACAAACTTGATTGAGTTTTTTTGAAGAAGTAACAAAGAGGATTGATGAGGGCAGAGCGGTAGATGTGATCTATATGGACTTTAGTAAGGCGTTTGACAAGGTTCCCCATGGGAGACTGATTAGCAAGGTTAGATCTCATGGAATACAGGGAGAACTAGCCATTTGGATACAGAACTGGCTCAAAGGTAGAAGACAGAGGATGGTGGTGGAGGGATGTTTTTCAGACTGGAGGCCTGTGACCAGTGGAGTGCCACAAGGATCGGTGCTGGGCCCTCTACTTTTTGTCATTTACATAAATGATTTGAATACGAGCATAAGAGGTACAGTTAGTAAGTTTGCAGATGATACCAAAATTGGAGGAGTAGTGAACAGCGAAGAGGGTTACCTCAGATTACAACAGGATCTGGACCAGATGGGCCAATGGGCTGAGAAGTGGCAGATGGAGTTTAATTCAAATAAATGCGAGGTGCTGCGTTTTGGGAAAGCAAATCTTAGCAGGACTTATACACTTAATGGTAAGGTCCTGGGATGGGCATAGGTTTAGGGTGAGAGGGGAAAGATATAAAAGAGACCTAAGGGACAACCTTTTTCACACAGAGGGTGGTATGTGTATGGAATGAGCTGCCAGAGAAAGTGGTGGAGGCTGGTACAATTGCAACATTTCAAAGGCACCCGGATGGTTATATGAATAAGAAGGGTTTTGAGGGATGTGAATACGTGCTGTAAATAGGACTAGTTAGGTTAGGATATTTAGTTGGTATAGACAAGTGGACTGAAGGGTTTGTTTCTGAGCTATATATCTCCATGACTCTATGACTCTATGATTTTATAAACCTCTGTAAGGTCACCCTCAGCCTCTGACACTCCAGCGATGCCCCAGCCTGTTCAGCCTCGGCCTATATCTGAGGAGATACCTATACCTCCTCCATCTGCCATTTCTCCACCCAACTTTCCAACTGGTCTTTATACTTTGACAATCTTCCTCACTCTCCACAACCTCGTCAACTATTAGGTCATCATCAAACTTATTAATCAGACCATAAGGGTGAGGTCCCAGAAGATTGAAGAATAGCCAGAGTTGTTCCTTTATTCAAGAAAGACAGCAGGGATTATCCTGTAATGTCGGAAATTATAGACCGGTGAATCCTATATCTGTGTTAGCGAGATTATGGAGAGGATTCTTGGAGACCGGATTCACTCACATTTTGGAAAAGAATGGACTGATTAGGGATAGTCAGCATGTCTTTATGGGGGGAAGGTCTTATCTCATAAATCTGAATTGATTGAGTTTCTTTTGAGGATGTGCTGAAGATGATTGATGTCTAAGGCAGTGGATGTTGTCTATACGGACTTTACTAAAGCAGTCCACAAAGTCCTAATGAAGGGCTTTTGCCCGAAACATTGATGCTCCTGCCCTTCATGCTTGACCTGCTGTGTTTTCACAGCAACACACTCTTGAACAAAGCAGCCCAATCCCAAGGTGGATACAGCACAGTCTGCTTTCAAACAAAATAATTCTGGAGATTGCTCCCGAAGGTTGGGATCAGTTACCTCTTCCCCTTCACACCAGCTTGTCCATCAGTAACCAGGATTTTCATGTTTGTTTGCTTGTCCTCAGGAATGTGGAGACCCCTGCTGTGATCCTGCAACATGTAAATTCAAACGTGGGGCCCAATGCTCATCCACTGAGCTGTGCTGTGAAGACTGTAAGGTAAAGATCAAATTAGTCACTCCCTGTGCTATACAGAGAAATGCTCTGGGTGGTGGGATCATTACCTTCATCATTCCTCATTCACTTTGCAATCAAACTAAACAATTACTCAGGCAGATGGGATGGGACAGCGAGAGTGAATGTTGTAACTTGGAGGAGGGAGAGGACAGAAAGGAGCGACACAGCACAAAAGGATGTGGAGCTGGGGTGGATCAAGTCAGAAGTCAGTCGACACCAGGTTATAGTCCGACAGGTTCACCTGATGAAGGAGCAGCGCTCAGAAAGCTTGTGATTTCAAATAGACCTGATGGACTATAACCTGATATTGTGTGAGTTCTGATTTAGCAGAAAAGGTGTCATCTGCAAACTTACTAACTGTACCTCTTATGCTCACATCCAAATCATTTATGTAAATGACAAAAAGTAATGCTTGGTGATTCAAACTGAGGGTTTTAGGATGTTGCATTGGTTTGGGTAAGACAGAATTCCCACTTGTACTGGATTGGCAATGGGTCAATTCACTGAAAACCTCAAACAGGCATGTTATCAGTTCGTCTGTTAAATACTTAGTGACAGAACAATTCCTGTACACATCCTGTAACACAACAGAAGGAAGATTGGAACTGCCCTCGAACCTCTTTCATCATTGAATGGGATCATTGTCTGTCTGCAACAAATCAACTTGGCCCTATTCTTTCATTAAGATCAGGCAAGGTGGTAAAAGAGGGGGAGGTGTGGCCTTGTTAGTCAAGGATAGTATAACGGTGGCTGAAAGAACTTTTAATGAGGACTCATCTACTAAGATGGTATAGACTGGGGTTAGAAACAGGAGAGGAGAGGTCACACTGCTTGGAGTTTTTTATAGGCCTCCGCAAAGTTCCAGGGAGGTGGAAGAGAGGATTGGCAAAATTATCCTGGATAGGAGTGAAAGGAACAGAGTGGTCATTATGGGGGACTTTAACTTCCCCAACATTGACTGGAAATGCTGTAAATCTAGTACGTCAGATGGATCAGTTTTTGTCCAATGTGTACAGGAGGGTTTCCTGACACAGGATGTCGAAGGGCCGACAAGAGGGGAGGCCACACTGGGTCTGGGGCTTGGGAATGAACTAGGCCAGGTGTTTGATTTAGTTGTAGGTGAGCACTTTGGAGAGAGTGACCATAATTCAGTTACGTTTAGTTTAGTGATGGAAAGGGATAGGTACATGCCACAGGTCAAGAGTTATCGATGGGACAAGGGCAATTATAATGCGATTAGGCAGGAATTAGGTTACATAGAATGGGGTAGCAAAATGCAGGGGATGCAGACAATGGAAATGTGGAGCTGGTTTAAGGAACAGATATTGTGTGTGCTTGATAGGTCTGTCCCTGTCAGGCAGGGAGGAAGTGATAAGGTAAGGGAACCGTGGTTTAATACAGAAATTACTTCTCTTGTTAAGCGCAAGAGGGAGGTTTATGAGACATTGAGGTGAGATGGTTCAGATGAAGCGATGGAGAGTTACAGATCAGCGAGGAAGGATTTAAAGAGAGAGTTAAGAAAAGCAAAGAGAGGACACGAGCAGCTTTTAGCAAATAGAATAAAGGAGAACCCTGAAGCTTTCTATAGGTATGTGAGGGATAAAGGATGACTGGAGTAGGAATCAGGCCAAAGACAGAAGTGGGAAGTTGAGTGTGGACCCTGTGGAGATCGGAGAGGTGCTAAATGAACATTTCTCATCGGTGTTCACTCAGGAAAAGGAGAATATTGTGGAGGAGAAGAATATTAGACGAGAAAGGATCGAGGTTAGTTACGCAGAGGTGTGATCAATTCTAGAAGGAGTGAAAGTAGACAAGTCCCCTGGGCCAGATGGGATTTATCCGAGGATTCTCTGGGAAGCGAGGGAGGAGAGAGCAGAGCCTTTGGATTTGATCTTTGAGTCGTCATTGTCTACAAGTTTAGTACCAGGGGACTGGAGGATTGCAAATGCAGTGCCCTTGTTCAAGAAGGGCAGTAGAGATGAGCCAGGTAATTATAGACCAGTGAGCCTTACTTCTGTTTTAGGAAACATTTTGGAAAGGATTATTAGAGATAAGATTTATAATCATCTAGCAAGCAACAATTTAATTTCAGATAGTCAACATGGATTCGTCAAGAGCAGGTCGTGTCTCACAAACCTCATTGAGGTTTTTGAGAAGGTGACCAAGCATGTAGATGAGGGTAGGGCAGTTGACGTGGTATACATGGACTTTAGTAAAGCCTTTGATAAGGTTCCACATGGTAGGCTGTTGGAGAAAATGCAGAGGCATGGGATTGAGGGTGATTTAGCAGTTTGGATTAGAAACTGGCTTTAGGAAAGAAGGCAGCGAGTGGTGGTTGATGGAAAATATTCAGCCTGGAGTCCGGTTACTAGTGGTGTGCCACAAGGGTCTGTTTTGGGACCACTGCTGTTTGTCATTTTTATAAATGACTCAGACGCAGACATAGGTGGATGGATTAGTAAATTTGTAGACGGCACTAAAGTCGGTGGAGTAGTGGACAGTTTGGAAGAATGTTATAGATTACAGAGGGACTTAGATAAACTGCAGAATTGGGCTGAGAGGTGGCAAATGGAGTTCAATGCAGCTAAATGTGAGGTGATGCACTTTGGGAAGAATAACAGGAAGGCAGAGTACTGGGTCAATGGAAAGATTCTTGGTAGTGTGGATGTGCAGAGGGATCTTGGAGATCATGTACATAGATCCCTGAAAGTTGCCACACGGGTGGATAGTGCTGTTAAGAAGGCATACGGTGTGTTAGGTTTCATTGTAGAGGGATTGAGTTCCGGAGCCACAATATCATGCTGCAACTATACAAAACGCTAGTGCGGCCACACTTGGAATATTGTGTACAGTTCTGGTCGCCCCATTACAGGAAGGATGTGGAAGCATTGGAAAAGGTGCAGAGAAGATGTTGCCTGGTCTGGAGGGAAGGTCTTATGAGGAACAGCTGAGAGACTTGGGTCTGTTCTCATTGGAGAGAAGAAGGCTAAGAGGGGATTTGATAGAGACATACAAGATGATCAGAGGATTAGATAGGGTAGACAGTGAGAGTCTTTTTACTAGGATGATGATGTCAGCTTGTACAAGGGGGCACAGCTACACATTGAGGGGTGATAGATTTAAGACAGATGTCAGAGGCAGGTTCTTTACTCAGAGAGTAGCAGGGGCATGGAACGCACTGCCTGCAACAGTAGCAGACTTGCCATCATTGGAGGCATTTAACTGGTAATTGGATAGGCATATGGATGAAAATGGAATAGTGTGGGTTAGATGGGCCACAGGTCAGTGCGACATCGAGGGCTGAAGGGCCTGTACTGCGCTGTCATGTTCTATGTTCTATGTATTTTGAGGCACATCAAACTGCACAACATCTGGATTTGATTCCTCACTCTGTGGGGCAGTAACTAACACCTGTTTCTCCAGATCCCTGTCTCTATTATACAGAAGGTTTCAACATATTCACGTGACATACCCAATACAGTTTTTTCCAATCCGGCATCTTTACCAGATAGTTTACCTGACTCAACCTTTTCCTCAATTTGTTAGGGACCACTAAACCTGGCTTTGGAGGGCTGTCCTACCACTGATAGCAATAGTAATACATCATCCCCAAGGGGAAACGTCTGAATTTTAGTGTTTTTATCTGCCACCTGCTTCATTCTATGCTGCACCCTCTTCAGGTGCTGTTTAGCTAACTCACCTACCCAATTTAATCTCTCCCTCACCTCAGATACATAATCCAAGTGTGAGATCTCCGACTTCGGTCCTGTCAATTTCTATTTAATTAATTCTAAAGGCTTCTCATTTCACGTTCGAATATTAACTCAAAGCGAGTGCATTGAGTAGATTAATTTGGAGCGTCTCCAATGGCAAGCAATATGAATGAGATACCTTTACCCAATCATTTGGGTAATCCTGAATTTGGGAATTTTATGTCACTCATATTTTAACAGATCTATGAGGTAAGGGGAGCTTTTCTGTGGGTCTGGTTTAATTAACAGAGGGGTTTGTTGCTGTGTTGTAATACCATGTCGTCTCTGTCTTTGTTCTGCAGTTTCTTCCAATGGGAACAGTTTGCCGACCATTGATGGGGAAATGTGACTTGGAAGAATACTGTTCTGGGAATTCTTCAATATGCCCTGACAATGTGTTTCTGAAGGATGGCTATGAGTGTAATGATGGAGCTTCGTACTGTAGTGCTGGGGCTTGTCAGTCTCCAAGCGTACTGTGTGAGGAGTTATGGGGTGAAGGTGAGTCCATTTTATTCAACTCCCTCATGCTGTTGCTCAGCCATTACAGTAAATTCTGTCCATTATACATCTGGTTCTAGCAGGAAATCAAAATACTTCTTCAGGAAGCACAAGGACCAGTTAAATACCAGAGATATACCAGAGAAATACAAGGTGGCACGGTGTCTCAGTGGTTAGCACTGCGGCCTCACAGTGCCAGGGACCTGGGTTTGATTCCTGCCTCGGGCGACTGTCTGTGTGGAGTTTGCATGTTCTCCCCGTGTCTGTGTGGGTTTGCTCCAAAGATGGGTCAGGTGAATTGGCCATGCTAAATTGTCCATAGTGTTAGGTGCATTAGTTAGGGGAATGGGCCTGCGTAGAATTACTCTGTGGATTTGTTGGGCTAAAGGGCCTGTTTCCATACCTTCCACATCTTTCTGTCCTTTCCTATAAGATATATCAAGCTGTCAATATATCAATTACCTGGAGAATAACACGATGGCAGATTATTGTCTGAAAGGTGATTTGGGAAGACATATGTTGGCCTCCATACCAGGAGGATTTGAGGACAGGAGCAAGGCTGCAATTGCCCAGAGCTTTCAGGAGACCACCTCTGGAACATTGTCTGCAGTTTGGTCTTCATATCTGAGGAAGGAATGCAGTGAATGTTTCCTCGACTGTTTCCTGGGATGGCAGCATTGATACATGAGGAGAGACCAGATCAGTTTGGACTATATTCACTGGGGTTTAGAACAACAACTGGGGGGAGCACTTAAAATTCTCTCAAATTATCATCACATCAAACCATCAGAGCAATCCCTTTGTCCCATCAAGTCTGCGCTGACAAAGAATTACTGTGAATCTACTCTCATCTGGGAGTTTTCTATAGGCCATCACAGTCCGACAGAAATACAGGAGCAGATATGCAGACAAATTTCAGAGAATTGTAAAAGTAATAGGGTCATGATAGTAGAGGATTTCAACATCCCCAGTATAAACTAGGACAGACGGAATGGAATTCTTAAAATGCGAGAGAGGGGTTGGTCCTGGACTTGACTTGAGGTAATGAAGCTGGGTAAGTGGGTGTGGTATCAGTGGGAGCATTTTGCAGACAGCGATCATAACTCCATTACATTCAAGACTGTTAAGGAAAAGGGCAAAGCTGTCCCTGAAATGGAAGTTCTCCACTGGGGGAAGGCTGACCTTAATAAGATCCGATGTGATTGGGCCAGAGTGGGCAGGGAGCAGATACTTTCAGCTAACTCTGTCTCTGAACAGTGGGGTGCATTCAAGAAGGGAATGTACAGAGAACAGGCCCAACATGGTCCAATAAAGTAAAAAGGTGGGACCATCAAATCCAGTGGCGCCTGGACATTGAGGGATCCACAGTATTGGATAAGGAGAGAAAGGAACAGACCAAGGGCTCCAAACAGCAGGAGCCCTGGAAGTGTACAGAGGGTGCTAGAGGGAACCTCAAAAGGAAATTGGAGAGTGAAAAGGGACATGAAGATACAGTAAAGCAAAGGAAAATCCAAAGGTGTTTTACAGGTACATTAAGGGTAAAAGGTTAACAGGGGAAACAGTCTGAGCAAGGCTGGAGCACAGTGGAAATTGGTGCCCAGAGCTGGAGGATGAAGGGACGGTTCTTGTATGCAGTGTCCACTCGTGAGAAAGACGATGTGGCTATTGAAACCAAGGAGGACGTCTGTGATCCCATTAATGAGCAGACAGTGAGGAGGTTCTGAGTGATCTGACAGGCTTGAGCCAAGGGAAGAACGTGCAATGATGCTGAGAATAAGTATCAATTCCTCTCGGCCACAGGACTGGAGGACAGTCAATATGATGTCATTATTCAAGGGGAGGTGATGGTGCAGTGCTGTTAGCGCTGGACTGTTAATCCAAAACCCAGGAAATGTTCTGGGGACCCAGGTCTGAATCCCACCATGGCAGATGGGGGCATTTGAATTAAGAGTCTAATGATGATTTAGGAAATTTTTCTTTCAGGACATTGTGGGTTTACCTACAACACACAGATTACAGTAGTTCAATACGACAGCTCACCCCCAGCACAGGCACCACCAGCATCAGCACCAGCACCACCAGCAACAGCACCATCAGCACCACCACCACCACCACCACCACCACCACCACACCCCCAGCACAGGCACCACCAGCAACAGCACCACCACCACCATCAGCACCACCACCACCACCACCACCACCACACCCTCAGCACAGGCACCACCAGCACCAGCAATACCAGCACCACCAACAGCAGCACCAGCAACAGCACCACCACCAGCACCAGCACCACTTCCACAACCACCAGCACTACTACCACCTCCAGTACCAGAACCACCAGCACCAGCATCACCACCACCATCATCAGCATCAGCACCACCATCACCATCAGCATCAGCACCACCACTATCATCAGCATCAGCACCACCAGCAGCGCCAGCAGCACCACCACCAACACCAGCACCACCAGCACCACTTCCACAACCACCAGCACTACTACCACTTCCAGTACCAGAACCACCAGCACCAGCATCACCTCCATCACCAACTGCAGCACCACCACCACCATCAGCATCAGCAGCACCACCATCAGCACCGGTAGCACCACCACCAACACCAGCACCACCACCATCAGCATCAGCACCAGCACCACCACCACCACCATCTGCAGCATCAGCACCAGCAGCACCACCAGCACCAGAACGATCACCACCAGCAGCACCTCCAGCAGCACCACCATCAGCACCACCACCAGCACCAGCAGCACCACCAGCAGCACCAGCAGCACCACCAGCACCAGCAGCACCAGCAGCACCACCATCAGCACCACCACCATCAGCACCAGCACCACCATCACCACCACCTCCAGGGCGGGCAATACAAATTCTGGCCAGCCAGTGATGCCCACATCCCCCAAGGGAATAAAAACATTACTCAATATCCCAGCATCTATTGTTGTTCACAGATTTACAAGCCTTTGAGGGAAACACTTTCTCCTTATCTCTGTTTTAAATTGTGAGAGGAAATTGAATGGTGAGAGGGACAGATAGGAGACTCTGTGGGCATGAGTGAGATTCCCAGATGGTGTGTGTTGCCTCCCTGGTGCCAGGGTCAGGGATGTCTCGGATTGAGTCTACAGGATTCTTAATGAAGAGGGAGAGCAGCCAGAAGTCATGGTACACATCGGTACCAATGACCTAGGCAGGGAAATGGAAGACGACCTGAAAAGAGAACTTAGGGAGTTAGGGTGGAAGCTAGAAGGCAGGACGAGCAGAGTAGTAATCTCAGGATTGCTACCAGTGCCACGGGCTAGTGAGGCTAGGAATAGAGAGCGAGTGCAGGTGAACATGTGGCTGCAGGGCTGCTGTGGGAGGGAGAGCTTCAGATATGTGGATCACTGGGATAGGTCGAGGGAAGGTGGGATGTGTACAAGAAGGACAGGTTTCACCTGAACAGGAGGGGCAGCAATACCTTGAGTGGGAGGCTTGCGAGAACTCTTTGGGAGGGGTTAAACTAGATTGGAGGGGGGGAGGAAACCTGAGCGATGGATCAGAGGATGGGGTGGGTAGTGAGCAGCCAGAGACAGAGAACAGAGAGTCTGTGAGGTGGGATAGGCACCTGATAGGGCAAAGATACAGTCAGTGTGATGGGTTGAAGTGTGTTTATTTTATCACAAAAAGTGTCAGGAATAAGGGTGATGAACTCAGAGCATGGATCCGTACTTGGAACGATGATGTTGTGGCCATTACGGAGACTTGGACCTCACTGGGGCAGGAATGGTTGTTGGATGTTCCAGGGTTTAGATGTTTCAAAAGGAATAGAGAGGGAGGTAAAAGAGGTGGAGGAGTGGCATTGCTCATCAGGGATAGTATCACAGCTGCAGAAAGGGAGGTTTTCGAGGAGGGTATGTCTACAGAGTCAGTATGGGTGGAAGTCAGGAACAGGAAAGGAGCAGTCACTTTATTGGGAGTTATCTACAGACCCCCAACAGTAACAGAGACACGGAGGAGCAGTTTGGGAGGCAGATTTTGGAAAGGTGAAGAAGTAACAGGGTTGTTGTCATGGGTTATTTTAACTTCCTGAATATTGTTTGGAACCTCTTTTGGTCAAATAGTTTGGATAGAGTAGCTTTTGTCATGTGTGACTAGGAAGGGTTCCTGACTCAATGCTGTTAGGCAGGAACTGGGGCACCTACATTGGGAGCGGATATTCTCAGGGAAATGCACAACAGAAATGTGGAGGTTGTTTAGGGAGCACTCGTTGGATAGGTTTGTCCCACTGAGGCAAGGAAGGGATGGCAGGGTGAAGAAACCTTGGGTAACAAGGGATGTGGAACATCTCGTCAAGAGGAAGAGGGAAGCTTACTTAAGATTGAGGAGGCAAGGATCAGACAGGGTTCTAGAGGGTTACAAGGTAGTCAGGAACGAACTGAAGAATGGACTTAGGAGAGCTAGAAGGGGACATGAAAAAGCCTTGGCAGATAGGATTAAGGAAAACCCGAAGGTTTTACACTTATGTGAGGAACAAGAGGATGGCCAGAGTGGGGGTAGGGCCGATCAGGGATAGTGGAGGGAACTTGCGCCTGGAGTCAAAGGAGGTTCTTAATGAATACTTTGTTTCAGTATTCACTCGTGAGAGGGACCTTGTCGTTTGTGAGGACAGCGTGAAACAGGCTGATACACTCAAACAGGTTGGTGTTAGGAAGGAGGATGTGCTGGAAGTTTTGAGAAACATAAGGATGGATAAAGCTCCTGGGCCAGATGGGATATACCCAACATTCCTACAGGAAGTGAGGGAAGAGATTGCTGCACCTTTGGCAATAATCTTTGCGTCTTCGCTGTCCACTACAGTAATACCAAATGATTGGAAGGTGGCAAATGTTATTCCCTTGTTCAAGAAAGGGAATAGGGATAACCCTGGGAATTACAGACCAGTCAGTCTTACATCAGTGGTGGGCAAAGTATTGGAGAGGATTCTGAGAGACAGGATTTATGATTATGTGGAAAAGCGTAGTTTGATTACAGATAGTCAGCATGGCTTTGTGAGGGGCAGGTCATGCTTCACAAACCTTATTGAATTCTATGAGGATGTGACAAAACACATTGATGAAGATAGAGCAGTGCATGAGGTGTACATGGATTTCAGCAAGGCATTTGATGAGGTTCCCTATGGTAGGCTCATTATGAAAGTAAGTAAGTATAGGATACAGGGAAAGCAGACTGCATGGATACAGAATTGGCTGGCCCATAGAAGACAGAGGGTGGTGGGAGACAGCAAGAGTATGTGCTGTACTGTTCCATGTTCTATATTCTATGTTCTATCCCTCTGCACTGAAGATTTCTCTCCATTCCAATAATAAGCTGCATTTTTATTCCTCTGACCAAATGGTTAACCTCACACCTATCCACATTAAAATCATAGTATCATAGAGTCATACAGCACTGAAACAGACCCTTCGATCCAACCCGTCCATGCTGACCAGATATCCCAACCCAATCTAGTCCTACCTGCCAACACCCGGCCCATATCCCTCCAAACCCTTCCTATTCATATACCCGTCCAAATGCCTTTTAAATGTTGCAATTGTACCAGCCTCCACCACTTCCTCTGGCAACTCATTCCATACATGTACCACCCTCTGCGTGAAAAAGTTGCCCCTTAGGTCTCTTTTATATCTTTCCCCTCTCACCCTAAACCTATGCCCTCTAGTTCTGGACTCCCCGACCCCAGGGAAAAGACTTTGCCTATTTGCCTTTCATCATTTTATAAATCTCTATAAGGTCACCCCTCAGCCTCCGACGCTCCAGGGAAAACAGCCCCAGCCTGTTCAGCCTCTCCCTATACATCAAATCCTCCAACCCTGGCAACATCCTTGTAAATCCTTTCTGAACCCTTTCAAGTTTCACAACATCTTTCCGATAGGAAGGAGACCAGAATTGCACGCAATATTCCAACACTGGCCTAACCAATATCCTGTACAGCCACAACATGACCTCCCAACTCCTGTACTCAATACTCTGACCAATAAAGGAAAGCATACCAAATGCCTTCTTCACTATCCTATCTACCTGTGACTCCATTTTCAATGAGCTATGAACCTGCACTCCAAGGTCTCTTTGTTCGGCAACCCACTCCCTATGACCTTACCATTAAGTGTATAAGTCCTGCTAAGATTTGCTTTCCCAAAATGCAGCACCTCGCATTTATCTGAATTAAACTCCATCTGCCACTTCTCAGCCCATTGGCCCATCTGGTCCAGATCCTGTTGTAATCTGAGGTAACCCTCTTCGCTGTCCACTACATCTCCAATTTTGGTGTCATCTGCAAACTTAAGTTCATATGTAGACAACTTATTTATTCCATCCATATCTGTTTGCAAGTATTTTAATTCTGCTTTGCAACTTACTTTGCCACTGATTACAAAGAATAAAGAACAGGACAGCACAGGATCAGGCCCTCTGCCCCAACAATCCTGCCCCAACAATCCTGCCCCAACAATCACAATGACTTTCAGAACTAAAACCATTTTCCCTTTCCATGATCTGTAAATCTCTATGTTCCTGACATATTCATATAGCTGTCAAAATGTTGCTTAAATGTTGCTGTTACATCTGCCTCTCACATCTCCTTTAAACTTACCCCTTTTACCTTAAGCCTGTGTATGAAAGTAAAGGGGTACAGTACCCTTTAGCGAGTTCAAGGACTTAGCAAGCAGACAGAGTGCTGGAGAATTTACAATGGAACATTTGGTCCAGCAGCTGGCAGTACCTGGGTTGCTATGAGACAAAAACAAATTCAAATTCATCCAATCAGTTTAAAGTTTGAATTTAGTATATTTAGTATATTTACTATTTAGTATAATAGAATTTAGTATATTTACAATACTAAAATCAATGAAAGATCTGATGCTTTGGGGTATAAGACTGGAAAAAATTGAACAGTTGGAGGAGAACTGCTAAGGCACCAACATCTGCAGACTGCCCAGAGAATAGCTCCCTTAAAGGTACCTTTAGCTATCAACAACCTGTGAAACAGAAACCCCTAAGATGAAGAAAAGACAGAGGAAGATACAAAGAGAAGATTCGACAGCTGGCTGGTTTTGAAATTTGAATGTTTTGGTAAATCTCAATCGGATCAGTATTGTAGAGGGGGAGGTAAAAGATAGGTTAGAGAAAGGAGTTGTAAATAATTGTTAGTTCATTATTCTCTGTTAGACTTTTAAAAAAAAAGTTATTAGTTTTTACTTTAAATAGTGACCTTTTGGGATAGTTCTTGACCTCTCGAATTTTCACAGATTACCGCCGGGTTAAATCATTTCTGTGTTGCTGGTTTAAATTATCAGGTGAGGTTTACCTTGTGTTGTAACAGATTTTACTAGTGTAAACAGATTTGAATAGAGTTGGGAGTACAAAAAATCCCAGCAGATTAAACACTTGCAGGTTAGTGTCCTAGATCTTCAAATAAAATGTAGCTGAGACAATTTGTTTAATTTTGGTGACATGTGGTTGGTTAAATTCAAAGTGAGAGAAATGGCTCATAAAATCACTAAAGAGGTTCTGGGATTTGAAGATGATTCTCAAATTTGCCAAGAAAGTTTAGAAGGGAAGAAAAAGACCATACGTTTAGAATGAGCAAAGAAGTTGGATTTGGGATTTACCAAGGACAAAAGTAAAACTGAAATTGTAAAGGAGTTATTCAAACACTTAGGTGTATCCGAGAAACAGACAAGTGCAGTAGAGGGAGAAAAACTTAAATTACAATTAAGGAAAATGGAGTGAGAAGATAAACAAAGGGAGAGAAAAAGAGAAAGAGAGAGAGAGAGGAAAGAGAAATAAAGAGAGAAAAAGGGAGTGAAATAGAGAGGAGAAAGAGAGAGAAGAAAAAGAGAGTAAGAAGGTTCTGAGCTGAGCAAAGACAGAGAGAAAAACTGGAGAGACAAAGAGAGAGAGACTTTGAACTTGAGACAGCAAAGCTGAAAATGTGTTGCTGGAGAAGCGCAGCAGGTCAGGCAGCATCCAGGGAACAGGAGAATCGACGTTTCGGGCACAAGCCCTCCTGAAGAAGGGCTTGTGCCCGAAACGTCGATTCTCTCCCTTTGTTTATCTTCTCACTCCATTTTCCTGGATGCTGCCTGACCTGCTGCGCTTCTCCAGCAACACATTTTCAGCTCTGATCTCCAGCATCTGCAGACCTCACTTTCTCCTTGAGACAGCAAAGTCAAGTTAACAGGATGGAGAATAAAAGAGAAGGTAGTGATATTGACAAGTATGTCAAAACTCTGCCACATTTTGATGAGAAAGAATTTGAAGCCTTCTTTATTTCATTTGAAAAATTGGCTCAGCAGCTGGAGTGGGCCGAGGATTTATGGGTAATGCTTGTTCAGACGAAACTGGGAGGGCAGAGCTAGTGAGGTATTTGCCGTGCTGTCAGATGAGGGGTCAAGAGATTATGAAGAGGTTAAACAGCTATTTTAAATGCTATGGATAAATACCAGAAGCCTGTAGACAGCGGTTCAGAAACTTCAAGAAGGGACCAGGTCAGACTTATGTTGAGTTAGAAAGAATTAAACATAATCATTTTGAAAGATGGGTGCTGGCTTTAAAAATAGATAGGACCTATGAGGCTCTAAGAGAGATTATTCTGCTGGAGGAGTTTAAACCTCACTTCCAGAGATGGTAAGAATTCATGTGGAGGAACAGAAAATTCAGGAAGTGAGAAGGGCAGTCGAGTTAGCAGAATACATGTTGTGTATAAGGCAAGGTTGGCCCAAGCCTCCTCATAGCTAGTACTCTTCAAACCAGGCAACATCCTGTTAAACTGTTCTGTCCCCTCTCCAAAACCTCCACATCCTCCTGGTAGTGTGGTAACCAGAAATGTACACAATATTCCAAACATGGCTCACTAAAGTTCTATACAGCTGCAATGTGACTTGCCAATTGTTGTACTCCATGCCCTGACCAATGAAGACAAGCCCGACTACTTTATCCACTTGTGGGGCCACTTTCAGGGAGCTGTGGACCCCTCCGCCAAGATCCCTCTGTATGTTCTTGCTACTAAGGGTTCTGCCATTTACTGTATACCTCACTCCTGCGTGAGACCTTTCAAAATGCATCACCTCACATTTTTCTGGATTAACCTCCATCTGCCATTTCTCTGGCCCATGTCTCCAGCCTGTCTATATGCTGCTGTATCCTCTGGCAATCCTCCTCACTATCCACAGCTCCCCCAATCATTGTGTCATCCGCAAACCTACTCATCAGACCATCTACATACTCTCTCAAATCATTTATACATATTACAAAGCACAGCACTGATTCCTGCAGAAAACAGCTGGTTACAGATCTCCTGTCAACAAAACAACCTTCCACCAAAACCCATCTCTCTTCAATGACCAAGCCGGTTCTGTAACTATCTTATGTCGGTACTTGTAGCTATGATGACGCCTTGTGTGGTAACATTATACCATGTGACTCCACCTTCCTGCTGTGAAGGACTTTGTTGAGAGATAATCTGATCGATGGATTCTTTATTTAGAATGCTGTTTTCGTAAAGTCTGAAACATCAGGACAGAGGGTAGATAGGAGAAAATACTTCTCACATTGGTGTAGGAAAGCTCTTTTCAAAGTTGAATAGCCTGTCGCTGTTGTGTCCAATCTCCGACATCTCTACTCTTTCTCTGCCAGGTGCACAATCTGCTGATGACATTTGTTATTCAAATCTAAATGCGAAAGGAGATGAATTTGGGCACTGTGGCAAGGATCAATATGACCAATTCCAAAATTGCCAACCTTGGTAAGTTTGCCTGAGAAATTCAACCTGTTTCGGATTTTGCCAGTTATGTCAGAAATTTATAACCAACAGAAAAAAGAAACCATGAATCTGTGACCAGCACCTTCTCAAGGGACGGACAATAAATGCTGTCTGACCCAGCAACACACACATCCAGCGAATTAATTTTAAAAATATATAAACCTGTTCTTCTATGATTTAAGTTCTATCCCTCTTTAAAAATTCCTGTACACAAACAGATTTCAAAATAAAAAAAGACAAAATAGAAGTATTATGGATGAGGAAGAATAAAAGTCAGAGAAGGACAGTTCTGGATGAGCTGTTATCATTTTGACTCATTGCCATTCCTTCTGACACTTTGCTGATGACACAAGGTTCGGAATTCCCCATCAAATAGATGTTGGGCACCAAGTTTATAACAAACATGAATGACAATATTAAGAATGTAACATTAGCAGAACACAGCTGGAAGACTCTTGGCCCGGTGTGGGATTTCCAGGCTCGGAGCTGCGGCCCCACCGCGGCTAAACACGGTAAGATTGTTATGTTTGAACTTTCAGCTTTATTTCTTTATTTCTACTTAAAACTAAGAAGGTATGCAATGTGTAACTTTTAACTTTATTTTGTACGTTTCATGCTCTACTATAATTACTGCAATGTTTAATTTTAAGTTTCTTCTTTCTTTCTAACTCATTCTTAAGATTCTGTAGCTAGGTACTTGTACCTATGATGACGCCTTGTGTGGTAACATTATACACTTTTCACTGTATTCCTGTACTTTTGTACATGAGGTATATGTGACAATAACATTAACATTACAATCAAATTAAATCAAACCAAATTAACTACAAAGTAATCTAAATTAGTGTCTACAATCTCAGTCCAATGTTCTTTATCTCAAATTCCCACTCCCATACTGACAGAGAGATACAGTTAATCAATAATTTTTTTTAGCAATAAAGAGACTCATTGGAGGTAACAAAACAACAAAACAGCTTCCCATTCCAACAGCTTTCAAAGCAACACTGTCTCCTGTCTAAAACTTAGTCAGGGCCTGGTCATCCTTTGGTTTCTCTTTTTGCCTCAGTAGTCTCTGGGATTGATTGGTCAGCACCAGTCCTCCCCTTGATTAGCCAATTCAACATCCAACCAGATGCCAGTCCCTGAGCAGAACAGCATCTTAGTGCTGGGTGGTCTGGATTACCTGCATTATCTTTCCAGGCCAGTTCCCTCGAGCAAACATCAGTCTTTTGTTCACTCCTCCCTTTTCGAAAAAGCGATCAAGCTGTTGTTCAAAGTTCAACTCTCAACAGCAACTTTCAGTTCCAAACCAAAAATGAGAAAAATAAAAGGAACGATGGCCTCAACGTTGAGACAGAAAGCCGGACCTTTATTTTAAATTATGGCCCAATTGCTTTCGATTCCTGTTTTTCTGACTTACATTTTGGCTTCTTTCTTTTTGCCTTTCTATCCTTGTCCCCACCTTCTCTGTCTGTCTGCACAGGTTCCCATTCCCCTGCCATTCTAGATTAAATCCTTCCTGATAGCACAAACAAACCATTCCCCCACCCCAGACTCCCCCCAACCCCACCCCAGAGTCAGTGGTCCTGGGCCTGTCCAGGTGTAAGCTCTGTCCATTTTGTATGGATTCCCTCTTTTCTCAGACCTGGTCCCAGTGACCCAGTCACTGATTCGGAGATGCCGGTGTTGGACGGCGGTGTACAAAGTTAAAAATCACACAACACCAGGTTATAGTCCAACAGGTTTAATTGGAAGCATACTAGCTTTCGGAGGGACGCTCCTTCATCAGGTGATAGTGGGGGGCTCGATCGTAACACAGAATTTATAGCAAACATTTACAGGGTGATGAAACTGAAATTAATGTTGGTGAGTCTATTACTGTTGCAGGCAGTGTGTTCCATGCCCCTACTACTCTCTGAGTAAAGAAACTACCTCTGACATCTGTCCTATATCTATCACCCCTCGATTTAAAGCTATGTCCCTCATGCTAACCATCACCATCTGAGGAAAAAGGCTCTCACTGTCCACCCTATCTAACCCTCTGATCATTTTGTATGTCTCTATTATGTCACCTCATAACCTTCTCTCTAATGAAAACAGCCTCAAGTCCCTCAGCCTTTCCTCATAAGACCTTCCCTCTGTACCAGGCAACATTCTATTAAATCTCCTCTGAACTCTTTCCAAAACTTCCACATTCTTCTTATAATGCGGTGACCAGAACTGTCCACAATACTCCAAGTGCAGCCACACCAGAGTTTTGTACAGCTGCAGCATAACCTCATGGTTCCGAAACTCAATCCCTCTACCAATAAAAGCTAACACACCGTATGCCTTCTTAACAACCCTATCAAACTGGGTGACAACTTTCAGGGATCTGTGTACATGGACACCGAGACCTCTCTGCTCATCTACAGGACCAAGAATCTTACCATTAGCCCAGTACTCTGCACTCCTGGTGCTCCTTCTAAAGTGAATCACCTCATACTTTTCCACATTAAACTCCATTTGCCACCTCTCAGCCCAGCTCGGCAGCTTATCTATGTCCCTCTGTAACCTTTGGCACTACCCACAGCTCCACCAATCTTAGTGTCATCCGCAAATTTACTAATCCATTCTTCTCTGCCCTCATCCAGGTCATTTATAAAAAGGACAAACAGCAGTGGCCCGAAAACAGGTCCTTGCGGTACCCCACTAGTAACAGAACTCCAGGATGAACATTTCCCATCAACCACCACTCTGTCTTCTTTCAGCACGTCAATTTCTGATCCAAACCACTAAGTCACTCTCAATCCCATACCTCTATATTTTGTACAATAGCCTACCGTAGGGAACCTTATCGAACCCCTTGCTGAAACCCATATACACCACATCAACCACTTTACTGTCATCCACCTGTTTGGTCACCTTCTCAAAGAACTCAATAAGGTTTGAGAGGCATGACCTACCCTTCATAAAACCACGTTCACTATCCCTAATCAAATTATTCCTCTCTAGATGATTATAAATCCTATCTCTTATAACCTTTCCAACACTTTACCAACAACTGAAGTAAGGCTCACTGGTCTATAATTACAAGGTTGTCTCTACTCCCCTTCATGAACAGGGGAACCACATTTGCTATCCCCCAGTCCTCAGGCACTATTCCTGTAGACAATGACTATTTGAAGATCAATGCCAAAGGCTCGGCAATCTCTTCCCTGGCTTCCCAGAGGATCCTAGGATAGATCCCATCTGGCCCAGGGATCTATCAGAATAGATCCCTGGGATCAATTCTGGTCCAGAATTGCTAACAGCTCCTCCTTGTGAACCTCAATCCCATCTAGTCTAGGAGTTTGTATCTCAGTATTCTCCTCGACAACATGGTCTTTTTCCCTTGTGAATATTGATAAAAAATATTCATTTAGTGTCTCTCCTATCTCTCCGGATGCATCTCTCTCAGCTGCCCTGCCTTCAACCAGTTTGTACGTGACCCCGGTCATAAAACAGTAATTATGACCTTGAGGTTCTGCTGGTTAATTTGATGCTAAGTCATAAAACTGACAATGCAAAGCCTCCTTTATCCTAACATTGCACCGATGGTTTTCTTATTCCTTCATGGGATGTGGGTATCACTGACTGGGCCATCTCTAATTGGCCAGAGGGCAGTTAGGAGTCAACCAGAATACATGCCAGCCAGACCAGGTGACAATGACAGATTTCCTTCCTTGAAGGACATTAGTGATTCAGATAGATTTACAGTCATCATTAACTCTTAATTCCAGATTTAAAATAAAAATTGTATTTAGATTCCACTGTCTGCTTTGGCTCCTCTACAGGGATGTAAAGTGTGGAAAACTCCAGTGTAAGGGGGGACAACCACATCCACTTCAGATGGAAACAGCAGATGTCAAAATGATAAATGTTTTGGTGATGCATACTAATTATCTATGCAAAACAGCACAAATCGTTATGACTGATTACAGAAGTTCAGACATGGTTCAAGATGGAACCAAGTGTGGAGGACAGAAGGTAAACATAGAATTGTAGAGTACAGAAGAGGTACAGAAAACAGCCCCAGCCTGTTCAGCCTCTCCCTGGAGCTCAGATCCTCCAACCCTGGCAACATCCTTGTAAATCATTTCTGAACCCTTTCATGTTTCACAACATCTTTCCGATAGGAAGGAGACCAGAATTGAACGCAATATTCCAACAGTGGCCAAACCAACGTCCTGTACAGCCGCAACATGACCTCCCAACTCCTGTACTCAATACTCTGACCAATAAAGGAAAGCATACCAAACGCCACCTTCACTATCCTATCTACCTGTGACTCCACTTTCAAGGAGCTATGAACCTGCACTCCAAGGTCTCTATGTTCTGCAACACTCCCCAGGACCTTACCATTAAGTGTATAAGTCCTGCCCTGATTCGCCATGTATAGCTCGAACATCACTGCCCTGCTCTGATCATCTATCTCTCACTGAGAACAGTAAGTGTCCCATACCCCTTCTGAATGACCCGTTTAACCCAGTCCTGCCACCTTCAGGGATCTGTGGTCAATCTCCCCATGGTCACTCTGCCCTCTGAGCTTCCTCGGGTCCTGCCATTCAGCGATGACTCCCTTGTCTTGTTCCTTCTCCCAAAGAGCACCACCTCACAGATATCAGGATTACATTCCACCTGCCATTGGTCTGTCCATCTGACCAATCTGTCTCTATCCTCCTGGAACCGAACACCTTCCTCCTCACTGTCAACCTCCCGATCTTTGTAACCTCATCCAGAAAATTACTTAGCTCCCCCGTCACAACAGCCTGGGGGTGAGGGTTATATAAACACCGGGCTGGGGGTGGGGATTATATAAACACCGAGCTGGGGGGTTGGGATTATATAAACACCGGGCTGGTGGTGTGTGGGGATTATATAAACACCGGGCTGGAGGTGTGTGGGGATTATATAAACAGTCCCAGCTCGGTGTTTATATAATCCGCACTCACCCCCAGCTCGGTGTTTATATAAACCACCCACACCCACAGCTCGTGTTTATATAATCCCCATACACTCCAAGTCGGTGTTTATATAATCCCCACACACCCCCAGCTCGGTTTTTATAAAATCTCTACACCCAGCTCGGTGTTTATATAATCCCCACACACCCCGAGCTCGGTGTTTATATAATCCTCACACACCCCCAGCTCGGTGTTTATATAATCCCAACCCGCAGCTCAGTGTTTATATAATCCCCACACACCCCCAGCTCGGTGTTTATATAATCCCCACGCCCAGCCCGGTGTTTATATAATTCCCACACACACCCAGCTCGGTGTTTATATAATTCCCACACACACCCAGCTCGGTGTTTATATAATCCCCACACACACCCAGCTCGGTGTTTATATAATCCCCACACACCCCCAGCTCGGTGTTTATATAATCCCCACACACCCCCAGCTCGGAGTTTATATAATCCCCACACACCCCCAGCTCGGTGTTTATATAATCCCCACACACACCCAGCTCGGTGTTTATATAATCCCCACACAACCCCAGCTCGGTGTTTATAAAATTCCCACACACCCCCAGCTCGGTGTTTATATAATCCCCACACACCCCCATCTCGGTGTTTATATAATCCCCACACACCCCCAGCTCAGTGTTTATATAATACCCACACACCCTCAGCTCGGTGTTTATATAATCCCCACACACACCCAGCTCGGTGTTTATATAATCCCCACACACCCTCAGCTCGGTGTTTATATAATCCCCACACACCCCCAGCTCGGTGTTTATATAAACCCCACACACCCCCAGCCCGGTGTTTATATAATCCCCACACACCCCCAGCTCGGTGTTTATATAATCCCCACACACCCCCAGCTCGGTGTTTATATAATACCCACACACCCCCAGCTCGGTTTTTATAAAATCCCTACCCCCAGCTCGTTGTTTAGATCATCCCCACGCACCCCTAGCCCGGTGTTTATATAATCCCCACACACCCCCAGCTCGGTGTTTATATAATCCCCACACACCCCCAGCCCGGTGTTTATATAATCCCCACACACCCCCAGCTCGGTGTTTATATAATCCCCACACACCCCCAGCTCGGTGTTTATATAATACCCACACACCCCCAGCACGGTTTTTATAAAATCCCTACCCCCAGCTCGTTGTTTAGATCATCCCCACGCACCCCTAGCCCGGTGTTTATATAATCCCCACACACCCCCAGCTCCGGGTTTATATAATCCCCACACACCCCCAGCCCGGTGTTTATATAAACTGCACACACCCCCAGCTCGGTGTTTATATAATCCCCACACACCCCCAGCTCGGTGTTTATATAATCCCCACACACCCCCAGCTCGGTGTTTATATAATCCCCACACACCCCCAGCTCGGTGTTTATATAATCCCCACACACACCCAGCTCGGTGTTTATATAATCCCCACACACCCCCAGCCCGGTGTTTATATAAACTGCACACACCTCCAGCTCGGTGTTTATATAATCCCCACACACCCCCATCTTGGTGTTTATATAATCCCCACACACCCCCAGCCCGGTGTTTATATAATCCCCACACACCCCCAGCCCGGTGTTTATATAAACTGCACACACCCCCAGCTCGGTGTTTATATAATCCCCACACACACCCAGCTCGGTGTTTATATAATCCCCACACACCCCCAGCTCGGTGTTTATATAATCCCCACACACACCCAGCTCGGTGTTTATATAATCCCCACACACCCCCAGCCCGGTGTTTGTATAAACTGCACACACCCCCAGCTCGGTGTTTATATAATCCCCACACACACCCAGCTCGGTGTTTATATAATCCCCACACACCCCCAGCTCGGTGTTTATATAATCCCCACACACACCCAGCTCGGTGTTTATATAATCCCCACACACCCCCAGCCCGGTGTTTATATAAACTGCACACACCCCCAGCTCGGTGTTTATATAATCCCCACACGCCCCCAGTTCGGTGCTTGTATAATCCCCACACACCTCCAGCTCGGTGTTTATATAATCCCCACACACCCCCATCTTGGTGTTTATATAATCCCCACACACCCCCAGCTCGATGTTTATATAATCCCCACACACCACCATCTTGGTGTTTATATAATCCCCACACACCCCCAGCTCGGTGTTTATATAATCCCCACACACCCCCAGCTCGGTGTTTATATAATCCCCACAAACCCCCAGCTCGGTGTTTATATAATCCCCAACCCCAGCTCGGTGTTTATATAATCCCCACACACCCCCAGCTCGGTGTTTATATAATCCCCACACACCTCCAGCCCGGTGTTTATATAAACCCCACACACCCCCAGCTCTATGTTTATATAATCCCCACACACCCCCAGCTCAGTGTTTATATAAACCCCACACACCCCCAGCTCGGTGTTTATATAATCCCAAACCCAGCCCGGTGTTTATATAGTCCCCACAGACTCCCATCTTGGTGTTTATATAATACACACACACCCCCAGCTCGGTGTTTATATAATCCCCACACACCCCCATCTTGGTGTTTATATAATCCCCACACACCCCCAGCTCGATGTTTATATAATCCCCACACACCACCATCTTGGTGTTTATATAATCCCCACACACCCCCAGCTCGGTGTTTATATAATCCCCACCCCCAGCTCGGTGTTTATATAATCCCCACAAACCCCCAGCTCGGTGTTTATATAATCCCCAACCCCAGCTCGGTGTTTATATAATCCCCACACACCCCCAGCTCGGTGTTTATATAATCCCCACATACCTCCAGCCCGGTGTTTATATAATCCCCACACACCCCCAGCTCGGTGTTTATATAATCCCAACCCCCAGCTCTATGTTTATATAATCCCCACACACCCCCAGCTCGGTGTTTATATAATCCCAACCCCCAGCTCTATGTTTATATAATCCCCACATACCCCCAGCCTGGTGTTTATATAGTCCCCACAGACTCCCATCTTGGTGTTTATATAATCCCCACACACCCTCAGCTCGGTGTTTATATAATCCCCACACACACCCAGCTCGGTGTTTATATAATCCCCACACACCCCCAGCCCGGTGTTTATATAAACTGCACACACCCCCAGCTCGGTGTTTATATAATCCCCACACACACCCAGCTCGGTGTTTATATAATCCCCACACACCCCCAGCTCGGTGTTTATATAATCCCCACACACACCCAGCTTGGTGTTTATATAATCCCCACACACCCCCAGCTCGGTGTTTATATAATCCCCACACACCCCCATCTTGGTGTTTATATAATCCCCACACACCCCCAGCTCGATGTTTATATAATCCCCACACACCACCATCTTGGTGTTTATATAATCCCCACACACCCCCAGCTCGGTGTTTATATAATCCCCACACACCCCCAGCTCGGTGTTTATATAATCCCCACACACCCCCAGCTCGGTGTTTATATAAACCCCACACACCCCCAGCTCTATGTTTATATAATCCCCACACACCCCCAGCTCAGTGTTTATATAAACCCCACACACCCCCAGCTCGGTGTTTATATAATCCCAAACCCAGCCCGGTGTTTATATAGTCCCCACAGACTCCCATCTTGGTGTTTATATAATACACACACACCCCCAGCTCGGTGTTTATATAATCCCCACACACCCCCAGCTCGATGTTTATATAATCCCCACACACCACCATCTTGGTGTTTATATAATCCCCACACACCCCCAGCTCGGTGTTTATATAATCCCCACCCCCAGCTCGGTGTTTATATAATCCCCACAAACCCCCAGCTCGGTGTTTATATAATCCCCAACCCCAGCCCGGTGTTTATATAATCCCCACACACCCCCAGCTCGGTGTTTATATAATCCCAACCCCCAGCTCTATGTTTATATAATCCCCACACACCCCCAGCTCGGTGTTTATATAATCCCCACACACCCCCAGCTCGGTGTTTATATAATCCCAACCCCCAGCCCGGTGTTTATATAAACCCAACACACCCCCATCCTGGTGTTTATATAATCCCCACACACCTCCAGCTCGGTGTTTATATAATCCCCACACACCCCCAGCTCGGTGTTTATATAATCCCTACCCCCAGCCCGATGTTTATATTATCCCCACACACACCCCCAGCTCGATGTTTATATAATCCCCACACCCCCAGCTCGATGTTTATATAATCCCCACACATCCCCAGCTCGGTGTTTATAGAATCCCCACACACCCCCAGCTCGGTTTTTATAAAATCCCTACCCCCAGCCCGATGTTTATATAATCCCCACACACCCCCAGCTCGATGTTTATATAATCCCCACACACCCCCAGCTCGGTGTTTATGTAATCCCCACACACACCCCCAGCTGGGTGTTTATATAAACCCCACATACCCCCATCTCGATGTTTATATAATCCCAACCCCCAGCTCGGTGTTTATATAAACCCCACACACCCCCATCCTGGTGTTTATATAATCCCCACACACCTCCAGCTCGGTGTTTATATAATCCCCACACACCCCCAGCTCGGTTTTTATAAAATCCCTACCCCCAGCCCGATGTTTATATAATCCCCACACACCTCCAGCCCGGTGTTTATATAAACCCCATATACCCCCAGCCCGATGTTTATATAATCCCAACCCCCAGCTCGGCGTTTATATAAACCACACACACACCCAGCTCGGTGTTTATATAATCCCCACACACCCCCAGCTCGGTGTTTATATAATCCCCACACACCCCCAGCTCGGTGTTTATATAATCCCCACACACCCCCAGCTTGGTGTTTATATAATCCCCACACACCCCCAGCTCGGTTTTTATATAATCCCCACACACTCCCAGCTCGGTGTTTATATAAACCACCCACTCACCCCCAGGTCGGTTTTTATATAATCCCCACACAACCCCAGCTCGGTGTTTATATAATCCCCACACCCCCAGCCCGGTGTTTATATAATCCCATCCCCCACCTGGTGTTTATATAATACCCACACACCCCCAGCTCGGTGTTTATATAAACTGCACACACCCCCAGCTCGGTGTTTATATAATCCCCACACACACCCAGCTCGGTGTTTATATAATCCGCACTCACCCCCAGCTCGGTGTTTATATAATCCCCACACACCCCCAGCTCGGTGTTTATATAATCCCAACCCCCAGCTCGGTGTTTATATAATCCCCACACACCCCCAGCTCGGTGTTTATATAATCCCCACACACCCCCAGCTCGGTGTTTATATAAACTGCACACACCCCCAGCTCGGTGTTTATATAATCCCCACACACACCCAGCTCGGTGTTTATATAAACTGCACACACCCCCAGCTCGGTGTTTATATAATCCCCACACAACCCCAGCTCGGTGTTTATATAATCCCCACACACTCCCAGCTCGGTGTTTATATAAACTGCACACACCCCCAGCCCGATGTTTATATAATCCCAACCCCCAGCTCGGCGTTTATATAAACCCCACACACCCCCAGCTCGGTGTTTATATAATCCCCACACACCCCCAGCTCGGTGTTTATATAATCCCCACACACCCCCAGCTCGGTGTTTATATAATCCCCACACACCCCCAGCTTGGTGTTTATATAATCCCCACACACCCCCAGCTCGGTTTTTATAAAATCCCTACCCCCAGCCCGATGTTTATATTATCCCCACACACACCCCCAGCTCGATGTTTATATAATCCCCACACCCCCAGCTCGATGTTTATATAATCCCCACACATCCCCAGCTCGGTGTTTATAGAATCCCCACACACCCCCAGCTCGGTTTTTATAAAATCCCTACCCCCAGCCCGATGTTTATATAATCCCCACACACCCCCAGCTTGGTGTTTATATAATCCCAAACCCCAGCCCGGTGTTTATATAATCCCCACACACACCCCCAGCTCGATGTTTATATAATCCCCACACCCCCAGATTGATGTTTATATAATCCCCACACACCCCCAGCTCAGTGTTTATATAATCCCCACACCCCCAGCTCGGTGTTTATATAATCCCCACACATCCCCAGCTCGGTGTTTATAGAATCCCCACACACCCCCAGCTCGGTTTTTATAAAATCCCTACCCCCAGCCCGATGTTTATATAATCCCCACACACCCCCAGCTCGATGTTTATATAATCCCCACACATCCCCAGCTCGGTGTTTATAGAATCCCCACACACCCCCAGCTCGGTTTTTATAAAATCCCTACCCCCAGCCCGATGTTTATATAATCCCCACACACACCCAGCTCGATGTTTATATAATCCCCACACACCCCCAGCTCGGTGTTTATATAATCCCCACACACACCCCCAGCTCGGTGTTTATATAAACCCCACATACCCCCATCTCGATGTTTATATAATCCCAACCCCCAGCTCGGTGTTTATATAAACCCCACACACCCCCAGCCTGGTGTTTATATAATCCCCACACACCCCCAGCTCGGTGTTTATATAATCCCCACACACCCCCAGCTTGGTGTTTATATAATCCCCACACACCCCCAGCTCGGTTTTTATAAAATCCCTACCCCCAGCCCGATGTTTATATAATCCCCACACACCCCCAGCCCGATGTTTATATAATCCCCACACACCCCCAGCTCGATGTTTATATAATCCCCACACACCCCCAGCTCGGTGTTTATATAATCCCCACACACACCCCCAGCTCGGTGTTTATATAAACCCCACATACCCCCATCTCGATGTTTATATAATCCCAACCCCCAGCTCGGTGTTTATATAAACCCCACACACCCCCAGCCTGGTGTTTATATAATCCCCACACACCTCCAGCTCGGTGTTTATATAATCCCCACACACCCCCAGCTCGGTGTTTATATAATCCCCACACACCCCCAGCTCGGTGTTTATATAATCCCCACACACCCCCAGCTTGGTGTTTATATAATCCCCACACACCCCCAGCTCGGTTTTTATAAAATCCCTACCCCCAGCCCGATGTTTATATAATCCCCACACACCCCCAGCTCGATGTTTATATAATCCCCACACACCCCCAGCTCGGTGTTTATATAATCCCCACACACACCCCCAGCTCGGTGTTTATATAAACCCCACATACCCCCATCTCGATGTTTATATAATCCCAACCCCCAGCTCGGTGTTTATATAAACCCCACACACCCCCAGCCTGGTGTTTATATAATCCCCACACACCCCCAGCTCGGTGTTTATATAATCCCCACACACCCCCAGCTTGGTGTTTATATAATCCCCACACACCCCCAGCTCGGTTTTTATAAAATCCCTACCCCCAGCCCGATGTTTATATAATCCCCACACACCCCCAGCTCGATGTTTATATAATCCCCACACACCCCCAGCTCGGTGTTTATATAATCCCCACACACACCCCCAGCTCGGTGTTTATATAAACCCCACATACCCCCATCTCGATGTTTATATAATCCCAACCCCCAGCTCGGTGTTTATATAAACCCCACACACCCCCAGCCTGGTGTTTATATAATCCCCACACACCTCCAGCTCGGTGTTTATATAATCCCCACACACCCCCAGCTTGGTGTTTATATAATCCCCACACACCCCCAGCTCGGTTTTTATAAAATCCCTACCCCCAGCCCGATGTTTATATTATCCCCACACACCCCCAGCTCGATGTTTATATAATCCCCACACCCCCAGCTCGATGTTTATATAATCCCCACACATCCCCAGCTCGGTGTTTATAGAATCCCCACACACCCCCAGCTCGGTTTTTATAAAATCCCTACCCCCAGCCCGATGTTTATATAATCCCCACACACCCCCAGCTTGGTGTTTATATAATCCCAAACCCCAGCCCGGTGTTTATATAATCCCCACACACACCCCCAGCTCGATGTTTATATAATCCCCACACCCCCAGCTTGATGTTTATATAATCCCCACACACCCCCAGCTCAGTGTTTATATAATCCCCACACCCCCAGCTCGGTGTTTATATAATCCCCACACATCCCCAGCTCGGTGTTTATAGAATCCCCACACACCCCCAGCTCGGTTTTTATAAAATCCCTACCCCCAGCCCGATGTTTATATAATCCCCACACACCCCCAGCTCGATGTTTATATAATCCCCACACATCCCCAGCTCGGTGTTTATAGAATCCCCACACACCCCCAGCTCGGTTTTTATAAAATCCCTACCCCCAGCCCGATGTTTATATAATCCCCACACACCCCCAGCTCGATGTTTATATAATCCCCACACACCCCCAGCTCGGTGTTTATATAATCCCCACACACACCCCCAGCTCGGTGTTTATATAAACCCCACATACCCCCATCTCGATGTTTATATAATCCCAACCCCCAGCTCGGTGTTTATATAAACCCCACACACCCCCAGCCTGGTGTTTATATAATCCCCACACACCCCCAGCTCGGTGTTTATATAATCCCCACACACCCCCAGCTTGGTGTTTATATAATCCCCACACACCCCCAGCTCGGTTTTTATAAAATCCCTACCCCCAGCCCGATGTTTATATAATCCCCACACACCCCCAGCTCGATGTTTATATAATCCCCACACACCCCCAGCTCGGTGTTTATATAATCCCCACACACACCCCCAGCTCGGTGTTTATATAAACCCCACATACCCCCATCTCGATGTTTATATAATCCCAACCCCCAGCTCGGTGTTTATATAAACCCCACACACCCCCAGCCTGGTGTTTATATAATCCCCACACACCCCCAGCTTGGTGTTTATATAATCCCCACACACCCCCAGCTCGGTTTTTATATAATCCCCACACCCCCAGCTCGATGTTTATATAAACCCCACATACCCCCATCTCGGTGTTTATATAATCCCTACCCCCAGCCCGGTGTTTATATAATCCCTACCCCCAGCCCGGTGTTTATATAATCCCAACCCCCAGGCCCCAGCTCTATGTTTATATAATTCCCACACACCACCAGCTCGGTGTTTATATAATCCCAACCGCCAGCTCGGTGTTTATATAATCCCAAACCCCCAGCTCAGTGTTTATATAATTCCCACACACCCCCATCTCGGTGTTTATATAATCCCAACCCCCAGCCCGGTGTTTATATAATCCCAACCCCCAGGCCCCAGCTTGGTGTTTATATAATCCCTACACACCCCCAGCCCGGTGTTTATATAATCCCAACCCCCAGCCCGGTGTTTATATAATACCCACACACACCCAGCTCGGTGTTTATATAATCCCCACACACCCCCAGCTCGGTGTTTATATAATCCCCACACAACCCCAGCTCGGTGTTTATATAAACCCCACACACCCCCAGCTCGGTGTTTATATAATCCCCACACACCCCCAGCCCGGTGTTTATATAATCCCAACCCCCAGGCCCCAGCTCGATGTTTATATAATCCCCACACACCCCCAGCTCAGTGTTTATATAATCCCCACACAACCCCAGCTCGGTGTTTATATAATCCCCACACAACCCCAGCTCGGTGTTTATATAATCCCCACACAACCCCAGCTCGGTGTTTATATAAACCCCACACACCCCCAGCTCGGTGTTTATATAATCCCCACACACCCCCAGCTCAGTGTTTATATAATATCCACCCCCAGCTCGGTGTTTATATAATCCCCACACAACCCCAGCTCGGTGTTTATATAAACTGCACACACCCCCAGCTCGGTGTTTATATAATCCCCACACACCCCCATCTCGGTGTTTATATAATCCCCACACACTCCCAGCTCGGTGTTTATATAAACTGCACACACCCCCAGCCCGATGTTTATATAATCCCAACCCCCAGCTCGGCGTTTATATAAACCCCACACACCCCCAGCTCGGTGTTTATATAATCCCCACACACCCCCAGCTCGGTGTTTATATAATCCCCACACACCCCCAGCTCGGTGTTTATATAATCCCCACACACCCCCAGCTTGGTGTTTATATAATCCCCACACACCCCCAGCTCGGTTTTTATAAAATCCCTACCCCCAGCCCGATGTTTATATTATCCCCACACACACCCCCAGCTCGATGTTTATATAATCCCCACACCCCCAGCTCGATGTTTATATAATCCCCACACATCCCCAGCTCGGTGTTTATATAATCCCCACACACCCCCAGCTGGGTTTTTATAAAATCCCTACCCCCAGCCCGATGTTTATATAATCCCCACACACCCCCAGCTCGATGTTTATATTATCCCCACACACACCCCCAGCTCGATGTTTATATAATCCCCACACCCCCAGCTCGATGTTTATATAATCCCCACACACCCCCAGCTGGGTTTTTATAAAATCCCTACCCCCAGCCCGATGTTTATATAATCCCCACACACCCCCAGCTCGATGTTTATATAATCCCCACACACCCCCAGCTCGGTGTTTATATAATCCCCACACACACCCCCAGCTCGGTGTTTATATAAACCCCACATGCCGCCATCTCGATGTTTATATAATCCCAACCCCCAGCTCGGTGTTTATATAAACCCCACACACCCCCATCCTGGTGTTTATATAATCCCCACACACCTCCAGCTCGGTGTTTATATAATCCCCACACACCTCCAGCCCGGTGTTTATATAAACCCCATATACCCCCAGCCCGATGTTTATATAATCCCAACCCCCAGCTCGGCGTTTATATAAACCCCACACACCCCCAGCTCGGTGTTTATATAATCCCCACACACCCCCAGCTCGGTGTTTATATAATCCCCACACACCCCCAGCTCGGTGTTTATATAATCCCCACACACCCCCAGCTTGGTGTTTATATAATCCCAAACCCCAGCCCGGTGTTTATATAATCCCCACACACACCCCCAGCTCGATGTTTATATAATCCCCACACCCCCAGCTCGATGTTTATATAATCCCCACACACCCCCAGCTCAGTGTTTATATAATCCCCACACACCCCCAGCTCGGTTTTTATAAAATCCCTACCCCCAGCCCGGTGTTTATATAATCCCTACCCCCAGCCCGGTGTTTATATAATCCCAACCCCCAGGCCCCAGCTCTATGTTTATATAATTCCCACACACCACCAGCTCGGTGTTTATATAATCCCAAACGCCAGCTCGGTGTTTATATAATCCCAAACCCCCAGCTCAGTGTTTATATAATTCCCACACACCCCCATCTCGGTGTTTATATAATCCCAACCCCCAGCCCGGTGTTTATATAATCCCAACCCCCAGGCCCCAGCTTGGTGTTTATATAATCCCTACACACCCCCAGCCCGGTGTTTATATAATCCCAACCCCCAGCCCGGTGTTTATATAATACCCACACACACCCAGCTCGGTGTTTATATAATCCCCACACACCCCCAGCTCGGTGTTTATATAATCCCCACACAACCCCAGCTCGGTGTTTATATAAACCCCACACACCCCCATCTCGGTGTTTATATAATCCCCACACACCCCCAGCCCGGTGTTTATATAATCCCAACCCCCAGGCCCCAGCTCGATGTTTATATAATCCCCACACACCCCCAGCTCAGTGTTTATATAATCCCCACACAACCCCAGCTCGGTGTTTATATAATCCCCACACACCCCCAGCTCGGTTTTTATAAAATCCCTACCCCCAGCCCGATGTTTATATAATCCCCACACACCCCCAGCTCGATGTTTATATAATCCCCACACACCCCCAGCTCGGTGTTTATATAATCCCCACACACGCCCCCAGCTCGATGTTTATATAATCCCCACACCCCAGCTCGATGTTTATATAATCCCCACACACACCCAGCTCGGTGTTTATATAAACCCCACATACCCCCATCTCGATGTTTATATAATCCCAACCCCCAGCTCAGTGTTTATATAATATCCACCCCCAGCTCAGTGTTTATATAATCCCCACATCCCCAGCTTGATGTTTATATAATCCCAACCCCCAGCTCAGTGTTTATATAATCCGCACACACCCCAAGCTCGATGTTTATATAATCCCCACACACCCCCAGCTCGTTGTTTATATCATCCAAACACACCCCCAGCTCGGTGTTTATATAATCCCCACACACCCCCAGCTCGGTGTTTATATAATCCCCACACCCCAATCTCGGTGTTTATATAATCCCCACACACCCCCAGCTCGGTGTTCATATAATCCCCACACACGCCCAGTACGATGTTTATATAATCCCCACACACCCCCAGCTCGGTTTTTATATAATCCCCACACACCCCCACCTCGGTGTTTATATAATCCCCAAACCCCCAGCTCGGTGTTTATATAATCCCCACACCCCCAGCTCGGTGTTTATATAATCCCCACACAGTCCCAGCTCGGTTTTTATAAAATCCCTACCCCCAGAACGGTGTTTATATAAATGACCCACACCAACAGCTCGTGTTTATATAATCCCCACACACCCCCAGCTCGGTGTTTATATAATCCCCACACACCCCCAGCTCGGTTTTTATATAATCCCCACACACCCCCAGCTCGGTGTTTATATAATCCGCACACACCCCCAGCTCGATGTTTATATAATCCCCACACACCCCCAGCTCGGTGTTTATATAATCCCCACACACCCCCAGCTCGGTGTTTATATAATCCCCACACACCCCCATCTCGGTGTTTATATAATCCCCACACACCCCCAGCTCGGTGTTCATATAATCCCCACACACCCCCAGCTCGGTGTTTATATAATCCCCACACCCCCAGCCCGGTGTTTATATAATCCCATCCCCCACCTGGTGTTTATATAATACCCACACACCCCCATCTCGGTGTTTAGATAATCCCCAAACCCCCAGCTCGGTGTTTATATAATCCCCACACACCCCCAGCTCGGTGTTTATATAATCCCAACCCCCAGCCCGGTGTTTATATAATCCCCACACCCCCAGCTCGGTGTTTATATAATCCCACCCCTCCACCTGGTGTTTATATAATCCCCACACACCCTCAGCTCAGTGTTTATATAATCCCCACACACACCCAACTCGGTGTTTATATAATTCCAACCCCCAGCTCGGTGTTTATATAATCACAACCCCCACCTGGTGTTTATATAATCCCCACACACCCACAGCTCGGTGCTTGTATAATCCCCACACACCCCCAGCTCGGTGTTTGTATAATCCCCACACACCCACAGCTCGGTGCTTGTATAATCCCCTCAAACCCCCAGCTCGTGTTTATATAATCCCCACACACCCCCAGCTCGGTGTTTATATAATCCCCACACACCCTGTGCTCAGTGTTTATATCATCCCCACACACCCCCAGCTCAGTGTTTATATAATCCCCACACACCCCCAGCTCGGTGTTTATATAATCCCCACACACCCCCAGCTCGGTGTTTATATAATCCCCACACACCCCCAGCTCGGTGTTTATATAACTCCCACACACACCCAGCTCGGTGTTTATATAATCCCAACACATCCCCAGCCTGGTGTTTATATAATTCCCACACACACCCAGCTCGGTGTTTATATAATCCCCACACATACCCAGCTCGGTGTTTATATAATTCCCACACACACCCAGCTCGGTGTTTACATAATTCCCACACACACCCAGCTCGGTGTTTATATAATTCCCACACACACCCAGCTCGGTGTTTATATAATACCCACACATACCCAGCTCGGTGTTTATATAATCCCAACCCCCAGCTCGGTGTTTATATAATTCCCACACACACCCAGCTCTATGTTTATATAATCCCCACACAACCCCAGCCCGATGTTTATATAATCCCAACCCCCAGTCCGGTGTTTATATAATCCCCACACCCCCCCAGCCCGATGTTTATATAATCCCAACCCCCAGCTCTATGTTTATATAATCCCCACACACCCCCAGCTCGGTGTTTATATAATCCCCACACACCCCCAGCTCGGTGTTTATATAATCCCCACGCCCAGCCCGGTGTTTATATAATCCCAACACATCCCCAGCCTGGTGTTTATATAATTCCCACACACACCCAGCTCGGTGTTTATATAATTCCCACACACACCCAGCTCGGTGTTTATATAAACCACCCACACATACCCAGCTCGGTGTTTATATAATCCCGACACACCCCCAGCTCAGTGTTTATATAATATCCACCCCCAGCTCAGTGTTTATATAATCCCCACATCCCCAGCTCGATGTTTATATAATCCCAACCCCCAGCTCAGTGTTTATACAATCCGCACACACCCCCAGCTCGATGTTTATATAATCCCCACACACCCCCAGCTCGTTGTTTATATCATCCAAACACACCCCCAGCTCGGTGTTTATATAATCCCCACACACCCCCAGCTCAATGTTTATATAATCCCCACCCCCAGCTCAGTGTTTATATAATCCCCACATCCCCAGCTCGATGTTTATATAATCCCAACCCCCAGCTCAGTGTTTATATAATCCGCACACACCCCCAGCTCGATGTTTATATAAACCCCACACACCCCCAGCTCGGTGTTTATATAATACCCACACCCCCAGCTCGGTGTTTATATAATCCCCACACACCCCCATCTCGGTGTTTATATAATCCCCACACACCCCCAGCTCGGTGTTCATATAATCCCCACACACGCCCAGTACGATGTTTATATAATCCCCACACACCCCCAGCTCGGTTTTTATATAATCCCCACACACCCCCATCTCGGTGTTTATATAATCCCCAAACCCCCAGCTCGGTGTTTATATAATCCCCACACCCCCAGCTCGGTGTTTATATAATCCCCACACAGTCCCAGCTCGGTTTTTATAAAATCCCTACCCCCAGAACGGTGTTTATATAAATGACCCACACCAACAGCTCGTGTTTATATAATCCCCACACACACCCAGCCCGATGTTTATATAATCCCCACACACCCCCAGCTCGGTGTTTATATAATCCCCACACACCCCCAGCTCGGTGTTTATATAATCCCCACACACTCCCAGCTCGGTGTTTATATAAACCACCCACACACCCCCAGGTCGGTTTTTATATAATCCCCACACACCCCCAGCTCGGTGTTTATATAATCCCCACACACCCCAGCCAGGTGTTTATATAATCCCATCCCCCACCTGGTGTTTATATAATACCCACACACACCCAGCTCGGTGTTTATATAATCCCCACACACCCCCAGCTCGGTGTTTATATAATCCCAACCCCCAGCCCGGTGTTTATATAATCCCCACACCCCAATCTCGGTGTTTATATAATCCCCACACACCCCCAGCTCGGTGTTCATATAATCCCCACACACGCCCAGTACGATGTTTATATAATCCCCACACACCCCCAGCTCGGTTTTTATATAATCCCCACACACCCCCACCTCGGTGTTTATATAATCCCCAAACCCCCAGCTCGGTGTTTATATAATCCCCACACCCCCAGCTCGGTGTTTATATAATCCCCACACAGTCCCAGCTCGGTTTTTATAAAATCCCTACCCCCAGAACGGTGTTTATATAAATGACCCACACCAACAGCTCGTGTTTATATAATCCCCACACACACCCAGCCCGATGTTTATATAATCCCCACACACCCCCAGCTCGGTGTTTATATAATCCCCACACACCCCCAGCTCGGTTTTTATATAATCCCCACACACCCCCAGCTCGGTGTTTATATAATCCCCACACACTCCCAGCTCGGTGTTTATATAAACCACCCACACACCCCCAGGTCGGTTTTTATATAATCCCCACACACCCCCAGCTCGGTGTTTATATAATCCCCACACCCCCAGCCCGGTGTTTATATAATCCCACCCCCCACCTGGTGTTTATATAATACCCACACACACCCAGCTCGGTGTTTATATAATCCCCACACACCCCAAGCTCGGTGTTTATATAATCCCAACCCCAGCCCGGTGTTTATATAATCCCCACACCCCCAGCTCGGTGTTTATATAATCCCACCCCTCCACCTGGTGTTTATATAATCCCCACACACCCTCAGCTCAGTGTTTATATAATCCCCACACACACCCAACTCGGTGTTTATATAATCCCAACCCCCACCTGGTGTTTATATAATACCCACACACACCCAGCTCGGTGTTTATATAATCCCCACACACCCCCAGCTCGGTGTTTATATAATCCCAACCCCCAGCCCGGTGTTTATATAATCCCCACACCCCAATCTCGGTGTTTATATAATCCCCACACACCCCCAGCTCGGTGTTCATATAATCCCCACACACGCCCAGTACGATGTTTATATAATCCCCACACACCCCCAGCTCGGTTTTTATATAATCCCCACACACCCCCACCTCGGTGTTTATATAATCCCCAAACCCCCAGCTCGGTGTTTATATAATCCCCACACCCCCAGCTCGGTGTTTATATAATCCCCACACAGTCCCAGCTCGGTTTTTATAAAATCCCTACCCCCAGAACGGTGTTTATATAAATGACCCCACCAACAGCTCGTGTTTATATAATCCCCACACACACCCAGCCCGATGTTTATATAATCCCCACACACCCCTAGCTCGGTGTTTATATAATCCCCACACACCCCCAGCTCGGTTTTTATATAATCCCCACACACCCCCAGCTCGGTGTTTATATAATCCCCACACACTCCCAGCTCGGTGTTTATATAAACCACCCACACACCCCCAGGTCGGTTTTTATATAATCCCCACACACCCCCAGCTCGGTGTTTATATAATCCCCACACCCCCAGCCCGGTGTTTATATAATCCCACCCCCCACCTGGTGTTTGTATAATACCCACACACACCCAGCTCGGTGTTTATATAATCCCCACACACCCCCAGCTCGGTGTTTATATAATCCCAACCCCCAGCCCGGTGTTTATATAATCCCCACACCCCCAGCTCGGTGTTTATATAATCCCACCCCTCCACCTGGTGTTTATATAATCCCCACACACCCTCAGCTCAGTGTTTATATAATCCCCACACACACCCAACTCGGTGTTTATATAATCCCAACCCCCAGCTCGGTGTTTATATAATCACAACCCCCACCTGGTGTTTATATAATCCCCACACACCCACAGCTCGGTGCTTGTATAATCCCCACACACCCCCAGCTCGGTGTTTGTATAATCCCCACACACCCCCAGCTCGGTGTTTGTATAATCCCCACACACCCACAGCTCGGTGCTTGTATAATCCCCTCAAACCCCCAGCTCGGTGTTTATATAATCCCCACACACCCCCAGCTCGGTGTTTATATAATCCCCACACACCCCCAGCTCAATGTTTATATAATCCCCACATCCCCAGCTCGATGTTTATATAATCCCAAAACCCAGCCTGATGTTTATATAATCCGCACACACCCCCAGCCCGGTGTTTATATAATCCCATCCCCCACCTGGTGTTTATATAATCCCCACACACCCACAGCCCGGTGTTTATATAATCCCAACCCCCAGCCCGGGGTTTATATAATCCCAACCCCCAGCCCGGTGTTTATATAATCCCCACACCCCCAGCCCGGTGTTTATGTAATCCCAACACCCCCAGCCCGGTGTTTATATAATCCCAACTCCCATCTGGTGTTTATATAATCCCCACACACCCCCAGCTCACAGTTTATATAATCCCCACACACCCCCAGCCCGGTGTTTATATAATCCCCACACACACCCAGCTCGATGTTTATATAATCCCCACACACTCCCAGCTCGGTGTTTATACAATCCCCACACACACCCAGCTCGGTGTTTATATAATCCCCACACCCCCAGCTCGGTGTTTATATAATCCCCACACACCCCCAGCTCGGTGTTTATATAATCCCAACCCCCACCTGGTGTTTATATAATCCCCACACACCCCCAGCTCGATGTTTATATAATCCCAACCCCCACCTGGTGTTTATATAATTCCCACACACCCCCAGCTCGGTGTTTATATAATCCCAACCCCCACCTGGTGTTTATATAATTCCCACACACCCCCAGCTCGGTGTTTATATAATCCCAACCCCCAGCTCAGTGTTTATATAATCCCCACACCCCCAGATCAGTGTTTATATAATCCCCACCCCCAGCCCGGTGTTTATATAATCCCCACACACCCCCAGCCCGGTGTTTATATAATCCCCACACACCCCCAGCCTGGTGTTAATATAATTCCCACACAGTCCCAGCTCGGTGTTTATATAATCCCAACCCCCAGCCTGATGTTTATATAATCCCCATACCCCCAGCTCGGTGTTTATATAATCTCAACCCCAGCTCGGTGTTTATATAATCCCCACATACCCCCAGCCCGGTGTTTATATAATCCCCACACATCCCCAGCCTGGTGTTTATATAATTCCCACACAGTCCCAGCTCGGTGTTTATATAATCCCAACCCCCAGCCCGGTGTTTATATAATCCCCACACACCCCCAGCTCGGTGTTTATATAATCCCCACACCCCCACAGCTCGGTGTTTATATAATCGCAACCCCAGCTCGGTGTTTATATAATCCCCACATACCCCCAGCCTGGTGTTTATATAATCCCCACACACACCCAGCTCGGTGTTTATATAATCCCCACACACCCCCAGCTCGGTGTTTATATAATCCCCACACACACCCAGCTTGGTATTTATATAATCCCCACACACACCCAGCTCGGTGTTTATATAATCCCCACACACCCCCAGCTCGGTGTTTATATAATACCCACACACACCCAGCTCGGTGTTTATATAATCCCCACACACCCCAGCCCGGTGTTTATATAAACCCCACATACCCCCAGCCTGGTGTTTATATAATCCCCACACACACCCAGCTCGGTGTTTATATAATCCCCACACACCCCCAGCTCGGTGTTTATATAATCCGCACTCACCCCCAGCTCGGTGTTTATATAATTCCCACACAGTCCAAGCTCAGTGTTTATATAATCCCCACACACCCCCAGCTCGGTGTTTATATAATCCGCACTCACCCCCAGCTCGGTGTTTATATAATTCCCACACACTCACAGCTCGGTGTTTATATAATCCCCACATACCCCCAGCCTGGTGTTTATATAATCCCCACACACACCCAGCTCGGTGTTTATATAATCCCCACACACACCCAGCTCGGTGTTTGTATAATCCCCACACACCCACAGCTCGGTGCTTGTATAATCCCCTCAAACCCCCAGCTCGGTTTTTTTATAATCCCCACACACCCCCAGCTCGGCGTTTATATAATCCCCACACACCCTGTGCTCAGTTTTTATATAATCCCCACACACCCCCAGCTCAGTGTTTATATAATCCCCACACACCCCCAGCTCGGTGTTTATATAATCCCCACACACCCCCAGCCTGGTGTTTATATAATTCCCACACAGTCCTAGCTCGGTGTTTATATAATCCCAACCCCCAGCCTGATGTTTATATAATCCCCACAACCCCACAGCTCGGTGTTTATATAATCTCAACTCCAGCTCGGTGTTTATATAATCCCCACATACCCCCAGCCCGGTGTTTATATAAACCCCACATACCCCCAGCCTGGTGTTTATATAAACCCCACACACCCCCAGCTCGGTGTTTATATAATCCCCACACACCCCCAGCTCGGTGTTTATATAATCCCCACCCCCAGCCCGGTGTTTATATAATCCCCACCCCCAGCCCGGTGTTTATATAATCCCAACCCCCAGCTCGGTGTATATATATAATCCCCACAAACCCCCAGGTCGGTGTTTATATAATCCCCACACACCCCCAGCTCCGTGTTTATATAATCCCCACCCCCAGCTCGGTGTTTATATAATCCCCACACACCCCCAGCTCCGTGTTTATATAATCCCCACCCCCAGCCCGGTGTTTATATAATCCCCACACACTCCCAGCTCGGTGTTTATATAATCCCCACACACCCCCAGCTCGGTGTTTATATAATCCCCACACACACCCAGCTCGGTGTTTATATAATACCCACACATCCCCAGCCCGGTGTTTATATAATCCCCACACACCCCCAGCTCGGTGTTTATATAATCCCCACACACCCCCAGCCCGGTGTTTATATAATCCCCACACACCCCCAGCTCGGTGTTTATATAATCCCCACCCCCAGACCGGTGTTTATATAATCCCCACACACCCCTAGCTCGGTGTTTATATAATCCCCACACAGCCCCAGCTCAGTGTTGATATAATCCCCACACACCCCCAGCTCGGTGTCTATATAATCCCCACACACCCCCAGCTCGGTGTTTATATAATCCCCACCCCCAGCTCGGTGTCTATATAATCCCAACCCCCAGCCTGATGTTTATATAATCCCCACACCCCCACAGCTCGGTGTTTATATAATCCCAACCCCCAGCTCAGTGTTTATATAATCCCCACACACCCCCAGCTCGGTGTTTATATAATACCAACCCCCAGCTCAGTGTTTATATAATCCCCACACCCCCAGCTCGGTGTTTATATAATCCCCACACACCCCCAGCTCGGTGTTTATATAATCCCCACCCCCAGCCCGGTGTTTATATAATCCCCACCCCCAGGCCGGTGTTTATATAATCCCAACCCCCAGCTCGGTGTATATATATAATCCCCACAAACCCCCAGGTCGGTGTTTATATAAACCCCACACACCCCCAGCTCGGTGTTTATATAATCCCCACCCCCAGCTCGGTGTTTATATAATCCCCACACACCCCCATCTCGGTGTTTGTATAATCCCCACACACCCCCAGCCCGGTGTTTATGTAATCCCAACACCCCCAGCCCGGTGTTTATATAATCCCAACTCCCATCTGGTGTTTATATAATCCCCACACACCCCCAGCTCACAGTTTATATAATCCCCACACACCCCCAGCCCGGTGTTTATATAATCCCCACACACACCCAGCTCGATGTTTATATAATCCCCACACACTCCCAGCTCGGTGTTTATACAATCCCCACACACACCCAGCTCGGTGTTTATATAATCCCCACACCCCCAGCTCGGTGTTTATATAATCCCCACACACCCCCAGCTCGGTGTTTATATAATCCCAACCCCCACCTGGTGTTTATATAATCCCCACACACCCCCAGCTCGATGTTTATATAATCCCAACCCCCACCTGGTGTTTATATAATTCCCACACACCCCCAGCTCGGTGTTTATATAATCCCAACCCCCACCTGGTGTTTATATAATTCCCACACACCCCTAGCTCGGTGTTTATATAATCCCAACCCCCAGCTCAGTGTTTATATAATCCCCACACCCCCAGATCAGTGTTTATATAATCCCCACCCCCAGCCCGGTGTTTATATAATCCCCACACACCCCCAGCCCGGTGTTTATATAATCCCAACCCCCAGCCTGATGTTTATATAATCCCCATACCCCCAGCTCGGTGTTTATATAATCTCAACCCCAGCTCGGTGTTTATATAATCCCCACATACCCCCAGCCCGGTGTTTATATAATCCCCACACATCCCCAGCCTGGTGTTTATATAATTCCCACACAGTCCCAGCTCGGTGTTTATATAATCCCAACCCCCAGCCCGGTGTTTATATAATCCCCACACACCCCCAGCTCGGTGTTTATATAATCCCCACACGCCCACAGCTCGGTGTTTATATAATCCCCACATACCCCCAGCCTGGTGTTTATATAATCCCCACACACACCCAGCTCGGTGTTTATATAATCCCCACACACCCCCAGCTCGGTGTTTATATAATCCCCACACACACCCAGCTCGGTATTTATATAATCCCCACACACACCCAGCTCGGTGTTTATATAATCCCCACACACCCCCAGCTCGGTGTTTATATAATACCCACACACACCCAGCTCGGTGTTTATATAATCCCCACACACCCCAGCCCGGTGTTTATATAAACCCCACATACCCCCAGCCTGGTGTTTATATAATCCCCACACACACCCAGCTCGGTGTTTATATAATCCCCACACACCCCCAGCTCGGTGTTTATATAATCCGCACTCACCCCCAGCTCGGTGTTTATATAATTCCCACACAGTCCAAGCTCAGTGTTTATATAATCCCCACACACCCCCAGCTCGGTGTTTATATAATCCGCACTCACCCCCAGCTCGGTGTTTATATAATTCCCACACACTCACAGCTCGGAGTTTATATAATCCCCACATACCCCCAGCCTGGTGTTTATATAATCCCCACACACACCCAGCTTGTGTTTATATAATCCCCACACACACCCAGCTCGGTGTTTGTATAATCCCCACACACCCACAGCTCGGTGCTTGTATAATCCCCTCAAACCCCCAGCTCGGTGTTTATATAATCCCCACACACCCTGTGCTCAGTGTTTATATAATCCCCACACACCCCCAGCTCAGTGTTTATATAATCCCCACACACCCCCAGCTCGGTGTTTATATAATCCCCACACACCCCCAGCCTGGTGTTTATATAATTCCCACACAGTCCTAGCTCGGTGTTTATATAATCCCAACCCCCAGCCTGATGTTTATATAATCCCCACAACCCCACAGCTCGGTGTTTATATAATCTCAACTCCAGCTCGGTGTTTATATAATCCCCACATACCCCCAGCCCGGTGTTTATATAATCCCCACACACCCCCAGCTCGGTGTTTATATAAACCCCACATACCCCCAGCCTGGTGTTTATATAATCCCCACACCCCCAGCTCGGTGTTTATATAATCCCCACACACCCCCAGCTCGGTGTTTATATAATCCCCACCCCCAGCCCGGTGTTTATATAATCCCCACCCCCAGCCCGGTGTTTATATAATCCCCACCCCCAGCCCGGTGTTTATATAATCCCAACCCCCAGCTCGGTGTATATATATAATCCCCACAAACCCCCAGGTCGGTGTTTATATAATCCCCACACACCCCCAGCTCCGTGTTTATATAATCCCCACCCCCAGCTCGGTGTTTATATAATCCCCACACACCCCCAGCTCCGTGTTTATATAATCCCCACCCCCAGCCCGGTGTTTATATAATCCCCACACACTCCCAGCTCGGTGTTTATATAATCCCCACACACCCCCAGCTCGGTGTTTATATAATCCCCACACACCCCCAGCCCGGTGTTTATGTAATCCCAACACCCCCAGCCCGGTGTTTATATAATCCCAACTCCCATCTGGTGTTTATATAATCCCCACACACCCCCAGCTCACAGTTTATATAATCCCCACACACCCCCAGCCCGGTGTTTATATAATCCCCACACACACCCAGCTCGATGTTTATATAATCCCCACACACTCCCAGCTCGGTGTTTATACAATCCCCACACACACCCAGCTCGGTGTTTATATAATCCCCACACCCCCAGCTCGGTGTTTATATAATCCCCACACACCCCCAGCTCGGTGTTTATATAATCCCAACCCCCACCTGGTGTTTATATAATCCCCACACACCCCCAGCTCGATGTTTATATAATCCCAACCCCCACCTGGTGTTTATATAATTCCCACACACCCCCAGCTCGGTGTTTATATAATCCCAACCCCCACCTGGTGTTTATATAATTCCCACACACCCCCAGCTCGGTGTTTATATAATCCCAACCCCCAGCTCAGTGTTTATATAATCCCCACACCCCCAGATCAGTGTTTATATAATCCCCACCCCCAGCCCGGTGTTTATATAATCCCCACACACCCCCAGCCCGGTGTTTATATAATCCCAACCCCCAGCCTGATGTTTATATAATCCCCATACCCCCAGCTCGGTGTTTATATAATCTCAACCCCAGCTCGGTGTTTATATAATCCCCACATACCCCCAGCCCGGTGTTTATATAATCCCCACACACCCCCAGCTCGGTGTTTATATAATCCCCACACCCCCACAGCTCGGTGTTTATATAATCGCAACCCCAGCTCGGTGTTTATATAATCCCCACATACCCCCAGCCTGGTGTTTATATAATCCCCACACACACCCAGCTCGGTGTTTATATAATCCCCACACACCCCCAGCTCGGTGTTTATATAATCCCCACACACACCCAGCTCGGTATTTATATAATCCCCACACACACCCAGCTCGGTGTTTATATAATCCCCACACACCCCCAGCTCGGTGTTTATATAATACCCACACACACCCAGCTCGGTGTTTATATAATCCCCACACACCCCAGCCCGGTGTTTATATAAACCCCACATACCCCCAGCCTGGTGTTTATATAATCCCCACACACACCCAGCTCGGTGTTTATATAATCCGCACTCACCCCCAGCTCGGTGTTTATATAATTCCCACACAGTCCAAGCTCAGTGTTTATATAATCCCCACACACCCCCAGCTCGGTGTTTATATAATCCGCACTCACCCCCAGCTCGGTGTTTATATAATTCCCACACACTCACAGCTCGGTGTTTATATAATCCCCACATACCCCCAGCCTGGTGTTTATATAATCCCCACACACACCCAGCTCGTGTTTATATAATCCCCACACACACCCAGCCCGGTGTTTATATAATCCCCACACACACCCAGCTCGGTGTTTGTATAATCCCCACACACCCACAGCTCGGTGCTTGTATAATCCCCTCAAACCCCCAGCTCGGTGTTTATATAATCCCCACACACCCCCAGCTCGGTGTTTATATAATCCCCACACACCCTGTGCTCAGTGTTTATATAATCCCCACACACCCCCAGCTCAGTGTTTATATAATCCCCACACACCCCCAGCTCGGTGTTTATATAATCCCCACACACCCCCAGCCTGGTGTTTATATAATTCCCACACAGTCCTAGCTCGGTGTTTATATAATCCCAACCCCCAGCCTGATGTTTATATAATCCCGAGGAGAAAGTGAGTCTGCAGATGCTGGAGATCAAAGTTGAAACTTTATTGCTGAAACAGCACAGCAGGTCAGGCAGCATCCAGGGAACAGGAGATTCGACGTTTCGGGCACAGGCCCTTCTTCAGGAATGAGCAGAGAGTGTTCAGCAGGAGAAGATAAAAGGTAGGGAGGAGGGACTTGGAGGAGGGGAGTTGGAAATGTGATAGGTGGAAAGAGGTCAAGGTGAGGGTGATAGGTCGGAGTAGGGTGGAGGCGGAGAGGTCAAGAAGAAGACTGCAGGTCAGGAAGGCGGTGCCGGGCTGGAAGGATCCGGCTGAGACAAGGTGGGGGGAGGGGGGATGAAGAAACTGGTGAAGTCCAAGTTCATCCCCTGCGGTTGGAGGGTTCCCAGTCGGAAGATAAGACGCTCCTCCTCCGACCGTCGGGTTGTTGTGGTTTGGCGGTGGATGAGTCCAATGACCTGCATATCCTCGGTGGAGTGGGAGGGGGAGTTGAAATGCTGTGCCACAGGTTGGTTGGGTTGGTTCGTCCGGGTGGCCCAGAGGTGCTCCCTGAATCGCTCCGCAAGTAGGCGGCCTGTCTCCCCAATATAGAGGAGGCCACACCGGCTGCAGCGGATGCAGTAGATGATGTGGGTGGAGGTGCAGGTGAATCTGTGGCGGATATGGAAGTTTCCCTTGGGGCCTTGGAGAGAAGTGAGGGGGGAGGTGTGGGCGCAAGTGTTGCACCTCCTGCGGTTGCAAGGGAAGGTGCCGGGAGTGGTGGTTGGGTCGGTGGGGGGTGTGGATCTGACAAGGGAGTCGCGGAGGGAGTGGTCTCTACGGAAAGCTGATAGGGGAGGGGAGGGAAATATATCCTTGGTGCTGGGGTCTGTTTGGAGGTGGCGGAAGTGACGGCGGATGATGCGCTGTACATGGAGATTGGTGGGGTGGTAGGTGAGGACCAGTGGGGTTCTGTCCTGGTGGCGGTTGGAGGGGCGGGGCTCAAGGGCGGAGGAGCGGGAAGTGGAGGAGATGCGGTGGAGGGCACCGTCGACCACGTCGGGGGGGAAATTGCGGTCCTTGAAGAAGGAGGCCATCTGTGTTGTACGTATTTTGAACTGGTCCTCCTGGGAGCAGATGCGGCGGAGACGAAGGAATTGGGAGAATGGGATGGCGTTTTTACAGGGGGCAGGATGGGAGGAGGTGTAGTCCAGGTAGCTGTGGGAGTCGGTAGGTTTGTAGTAGATGTCCGTGTTGATTCGGTCGCCTGAGATAGAAACAGAAAGGTCTAGGAAGGGGAGGGAGGAGTCCGAGACTGTCCAGGTGAATTTGAGGTCGGGGTGGAAGGTGTTGGTGTAGTGGATGAACTGTTCAACCTCCTCGTGGGAGCACGAGGTAGCGCCGATACAGTCATCAATGTAGCGAAGAAAAAGATGGGGGGTGGGGCCAGTGTAGTTGCGGAAGATGGATTGTTCCACATACCCTACAAAGAGGCAGGCATAGCTGGGGCCCATGCGGGTGCCCATGGCTACTCCTTTTGTTTGGAGAAAGTGGGAGGATTGGAAAGAAAAGTTGTTCAGGGTGAGGACCAGTTCGGTCAGTCGAAGGAGGGTGTCGGTGGAAGGGTACTGGGTGGTACGGCGGGAAAGGAAGAAGCGGAGTGCTTTGAGTCCTTCGTGATGGGGGATGGAGGTGTACAGGGACTGGATGTCCATGGTGAAGATGAGGCGTTGGGGACCGGGGAAGCGGAAATCCTGGAGGAGGTGGAGGGCGTGGGTGGTGTCACGAACGTAGGTGGGGAGTTCTTGGACTAATGGGGACAGGACCGTGTCGAGGTATGCCGAGATGAGTTCGGTTGGGCAGGAGCAGGCTGAGACGATGGGTCGTCCGGGGCAGTCAGGTTTGTGGATTTTGGGCAGGAGGTAGAAACGGGCGGTTCGGGGTTGTGGGACTATGAGGTTGGAGGCGGTGGATGGGAGGTCCCCTGAGGTGATGAGGTTATGGACGGTCTGGGAGATGATGGTTTGGTGGTGGGGGGTGGGGTCATGGTCAAGGGGACGGTAGGAGGAGGTATCTGCGAGCTGGCGTTTGGCCTCAGCGGTGTAAAGGTCAGTGCGCCAAACTACTACTGCGCCTCCCTTGTCAGCTGGTTTGATGGTGAGGTTGGGGTTGGAACGGAGGGAGTGGAGGGCTGCGCGTTCCGAGGGTGAGAGGTTGGAGTGGGTGGGGGGAGTGTGGGAGTTCAGGTAGCGGTTAATATCGCGGTTAATATGCGGGGGCCCACACACCCCCAGCTCGGTGTTTATATAATCCCCACACACCCCCAGCCCGGTGTTTATATAATCCCCACACACCCCCAGCTCGGTGTTTATATAATCCCCACCCCCAGACCGGTGTTTATATAATCCCCACACACCCCCAGCTCGGTGTTTATATAATCCCCACACAGCCCCAGCTCAGTGTTGATATAATCCCCACACACCCCCAGCTCGGTGTCTATATAATCCCCACACACCCCCAGCTCGGTGTTTATATAATCCCCACCCCCAGCTCGGTGTCTATATAATCCCAACCCCCAGCCTGATGTTTATATAATCCCCACACCCCCACAGCTCGGTGTTTATATAATCCCAACCCCCAGCTCAGTGTTTATATAATCCCCACACACCCCCAGCTCGGTGTTTATATAATACCAACCCCCAGCTCAGTGTTTATATAATCCCCACACCCCCAGCTCGGTGTTTATATAATCCCCACACACCCCCAGCTCGGTGTTTATATAATCCCCACCCCCAGCCCGGTGTTTATATAATCCCCACCCCCAGGCCGGTGTTTATATAATCCCAACCCCCAGCTCGGTGTATATATATAATCCCCACAAACCCCCAGGTCGGTGTTTATATAAACCCCACACACCCCCAGCTCGGTGTTTATATAATCCCCACCCCCAGCTCGGTGTTTATATAATCCCCACACACCCCCAGCTCCGTGTTTATATAATCCCCACCCCCAGCCCGGTGTTTATATAATCCCCACACACTCCCAGCTCGGTGTTTATATAATCCCCACCCCCAGCCCGGTGTTTATATAATCCCCACACACCCCCAGCTCCGTGTTTATATAATCCCCACCCCCAGCCCGGTGTTTATATAATCCCCACACACTCCCAGCTCGGTGTTTATATAATCCCCACACACCCCCAGCTCGGTGTTTATATAATCCCCACACACCCCCAGCTCGGTGTTTATATAATCCCCACACACCCCCAGCTCGGTGTTTATATAAACTGCACACACCCCCAGCTCGGTGTTTATATAATCCCCACATACCCCCAGCTCAGTGTTTATATAATCCCCACACCCCCAGCTCGGTGTTTATATAATCCCCACACCCCCAGCTCGGTGTTTATATAATCCCCACATACCCCCAGCTCGGTGTTTATATAAATCCCACACCAATAGCCCAGTGGTTTTATAAACTGGGAATTTGAGTTGCAGACGTTTCGTCCACTGTCTAGGTGACATCCTCAGTGCTTGGGAGCCTCTTGTGAAGCGCTTCTGTGGTGTTTGCTCCGGCATTTCTAGTGGTTTGTATCTGCTGCTTCCGGTTGTCAGTTCCAGCTGTCCGCTGCAGTGGCTGGTATACTGGGTCCAGGTCGATGTGCTTATTGATAGAGTCTGTGGATGAGTGCCATGCCTCTCGGTGCATCGACCTGGACCCAATATATCGGCCACTGGAGGGGACAGCTGGAACTGACAACCGGAAGCGGCAGATACAAATCACTATAAATACCGGAGGAAACACCACAGAAGCGCTTCACAGGAGGCTCCCAAACACTGAGGATGTCACCTAGACAGGGGATGAACCATCTGCGACACAAATTCCCAGCTCGGCGAACAGAACCACAATATTTGTGGGCGGCACGGTGGCACAGTGGTTAGCACTGCTGCCTCGCAGCGCCAGAGACCCGGGTTCAATTCCCGCCTCAGGCGACTGACTGTGTGGAGTTTGCACGTTCTCCCCGTGTCTGCGTGGGTTTCCTCCGGGTGCTCCGGTTTCCTCCCACAGTCCAAATGATGTGCAGGTCAGGTGAATTGGCCATGTTAAATTGCCCGTAGTGTTAGCTAAGGGGTAAATGTAGGGGTATGGGTGGGTTGCGCTTCGGCGGGGCGGTGTGGACTTGTTGGGCCGAAGGGCCTGTTTCCACACTGTAAGTAATCTAATCTAATCTAATCTAATTTCTCAATGACAGCAAGTAAAGAGTGAGGGATGGTGTGGTAATAAAAGCAGTTATGAGCTATAGCAGTGGGCAGGTAGCCCAGCCTTGGGGATTCCCATTCTCAGCTGCAGGGAAGAGTATCTAGGCCTGCACTGTCCTGTCCCTTTGTCCCACATTCCTTTTTAATTCTCCCATTTGAACGTCTGCCCACCCAAAGGGGGTGCCATTAATAATTTGTCAGCCCTCTGCCGTGTTCCTGCTCTCACACGAGCATCAGACCTGGAAGGCTTCCGCTTCCTTCTGAAACCCACTGGCTCCCACCAATTCCTAACAATTTTGGTATAAATGCCTCTGATCCTGACTGGCTGATATTGACAAATGGTTTCCATGGATACAGTGACAACAATAACCTTCTTTTCTGTCATTTCCAGGCCTGCCAGGGTGGAAAATGTGTTGATATAGGCCAGTTTGGTGTCGAACCATGTGAAAGGAGATGTAATGGCAGAGGGGTATGAACATAATTTCACTTTTCAGTCCTGATGGATTCATTGGATGCACAATGTTGTCTGATGATGGTATTAAGTTTCTTCTTAAACTCTCTCCCTGGAGGCAGCTCCTTGATGATTATTTGCAGAAGTGTGGGGAAATGGTCTGAATTTTGACCATATTTTCAGTGAGGAGGCAGTCTCCTTCTCTACTACAGCATGACAAGTGATCAAACATGATGCTATTGGTGCTCATCGAAACCACATGTTACTGGGCATGAGCCCATTGTGAGGTTAATTTAGAGGTTATTGGTTTTGCCTCTGATGGAGCATGATGTGTAATTCTTGTGCTATCCTTCAATGATGCTGGATTTATCTGACTGACAAAAAACATCAACTTAAACTAATAAGGTGGGGGGGTGGGACCTAGGGAGATAGTGAGGAAAGACATCAATCTGAGACTGGTACAGTTGAGAACAGAAGTGAATCAAACAGTCAGGGCAGGCAGGGACAAGGTAGGACTAATAAATTAAACTGCATTTATTTCAATGCAAGGGGCCTAACAGGGAAGGCAGATGAACTCAGGGCATGGTTAGGAACATGGGACTGGGATATCATAGCAATTACGGAAACATGGCTCAGGGATGGGCAGGACTGACAGCTTAATGTTCCAGGATACAAATGCTACAGGAAGGATAGAAAGGGAGGCAAGAGAGGAGGGGGAGTGGCATTTTTGATAAGGGATAGCATTACAGCTGTGCTGATGTATTTCCGGAAATACATCCAGGGAAGTTATTTGGGTGGAACTGAGAAATAAGAAAGGGATGCTCACCTTATTGGGATTGTATTATAGACCCCCAATAGTCAGAGGGAAATTGAGAAACAAACTTGTAAGGAGATCTCAGCTATCTGTAAGAATAATAGGGTGGTTATGGTCGGGGATTTTAACTTTCCAAACATCGACTGGGACTGCCATAGTGTTAAAGGTTTAGATGGAGAGGAACTTGTTAAGTGTGTACAGGACAATTTTCTGATTCAGTATGTGGATGTACCGACTAGAGAAGGTGCAAAACTTGACCTACTCTTGGGAAATAAGGCAAGGCAGGTGACTGAGGTGTCAGTGGAGGAGCACTTTGGGGCCAGTGACCATAATTCTATTAGATTTAAAATCGTGATGGAAAAAGATAGACCAGATCTAAAAGTTGAAGTTCTAAATTGGAGAAAGGCCAATTTTGACGATATTAGGCAAGAACTTTCGAAAGCTAATTGGAGGCAGATGTTCGCAGGACGGCTGGAAAATGGGAAGCCTTCAGAAATGAGATAACAAGAATCCAGAGAAAGTACATTCCTGTCAGGGTGAAAGGGAAGGCTGGTAGGTATAGGGAATGCTGGATGACTAAAGAAATTGAGTGTTTGGTCAAGAAAAAGAAGGAAGCATATGTCAGGTATAGACAGGATAGATCGAGTGAATCCTTAGAAGAGTATAAAGGCAGCAGGAGTATACTTGAGGGAAATCAGGAGGGCAAAAAGGGGACATGAGATAGCATTGGCAAATAAAATAGGGATTTTACAAATATTTTAAGGACAAAAGGGTAACTAGGGAGAGAATAGGGCCCCACAAAGATCAGCAAGGCGGCCTTTGTGTGGAACCACAGAAAATGGGGGAGATACTAAACGAGTATTTTGCATCAGTATTTACGGTGGAAAAGGATATGGAAGATATAGACTGTAGGGAAATAGATGGTGACATCTTGCAAACTGTCCAGATTACAGAGGAGGAAGTGCTGGATGTCTTGAAATGTATAAAAGAGGATAAATCCCCAGGACCTGATCAGGTGTACCCGAGAACTCTATGGGAAGCTCGAGAAGTGATTGCTGGGCCTCTTGCTGAGATATTTGTATCATTGATAGTCACAGGTGAGGTGTCAGAAGACTGGAGGTTGACTAATGTGGTGCCACTGTTTAAGAAGGGTGGTAAGGACAAGCCAGGGAACTATAGACCGATGAGCCTGACCTCGGTGGTGGGCAAGTTGTTCGAGGGAATCCTGAGGGACAGGATGGACATGTATTTGGCAAGGAACTGATTAGGGATAGTCAACATGGCTTTGTGCATGGGAAATCATGTCTCACAAACTTGATTGAGATTTTTGAAGAAGTAACTAAGAAGATTGATGATGGCAGAGCAGTAGATGTGATCTATATGGACTTCAGTAAGGCGTTCGACAAGGTTCCCCATGAGAGACTGATTAGCAAGGTTCGATCTCATGGAATACAGGGAGAACTAGCCATTTGGATACAGAACTGGCTCAAAGGTAGAAGACAGAGGGTGGTAGTGGTGGGTTGTTTTTCAGACTGGAGGCCTGTGACCAGTGGAGTGCCACAAGGATTGGTGCTGGGTCCTCTACTTTTTGTCATTTACATAAATGATTTGGATGTGAACATAAGAGGTACAGTTAGTAAGTTTGCAGATGACACCAAAATTGGAGGTGTAGTGGACAGCGAAGAGGGTTACCTCAGATTACAACAGGATCTGGACCAGATGGGCCAATGGGCTGAGAAGTGGCAGACGGAGTTTAATTCAGATAAATGCGAGGTGCTGCATTTTGGGAAAGCAACTCTTAGCAGGACTTATACACTTACTGGTAGGGTCGTAGTGTTGCTGAATAAAGAGACGTTGGAGTCAGGTGCATAGCTCCTTGAAAGTGGAGTCGCAGGTAGATAGGATAGTGAAAAAGGCATTTGGTATGCTTTCCTTTATTGGTCAGAGTATTGAGTACAGGAGTTGGGAGGTCATGTTGCGGCTGTACAGGACATTGGTTAGGCCACTGTTGGAATATTGTGTGCAATTCTGGTCTCCTTCCTATCGGAAAGATGTTGTGAAACTTGAAAGGGTTTAGAAAAGTTTTACAAGGATGTTGCCAGGGTTGGAGGATTTGAGCTACAGGGAGAGGCTGAACAGGCTGGGGCTGTTTTCCCTGGAGCATCGGAGGCTGAGGGGTGACCTTGTAGAGGTTTACAAAATTATGAGGTGCATGGATAGGATAAATAGACAAAGTCTTTTCCCTGGGGTGGGGAGTCCAGAACTAGAGGGCATAGGTTTAGGGTGAGAGGGGAAAGATATAAAAGAGACCTAAGGGGCAACATTTTATCGCAGAGGGTGGTACATGTATGGAATGAGCTGCCAGAGGAAGTGGTGGAGGCTGGTACAATTACAGTATTTAGAAGGTGTCTGGATGGGGTAAAAATTAGGAACAATGTCCCCTCAATGTCCTCTGTGCTAATTAAGACCAGGGCCAGTTTCTTCCATCTCGCCACATAGAGTCATAGGGATGCATGCCGACCAGATAGCCTAACCCAATCTAGTCCCACCTGCCAGCACCCGGCCCATATCCCTCCAAACTCTTCCTCACACCCTGTTTCCTGAAAGGTCTACTTTCCATTCTCCCAGTTTCTCTGTCTCTGTTGTGTGTGTTCTGATAGTGTTATCACTCACACCAGCACTTCCCACATTTACATAGAACATAGAATATAGAACATAGAACACTACAGCGCAGTACAGGCCCTTCGGCCCTCGATGTTGTGCCGCCCTGTCATACTAATCTGAAGCCCATCCCACTTACACTATTCCATGTACGTCCATATGCCTGTCCAATGATGACTTAAATGTACTTAAACTTGGCAAAGCATTCCATATCCTTACTACTCTCTGAGTAAAGAAACTACCTCTGACATCTGTCTTATACCTATCACCCCTCACTTTAAAGCTATGCCCCCTCGTGTTTGCCGTCCCCATACTTGGAAAAAGGCTCTCCCTGTCCATCCTATCTAACCTTCTGATTATCTCATATGTCTCTATTAAGTCACCTCTCAAACTTCTTCTCTCTGACAAAAACAGCCTCAAGTCCCTCAGCCTTTCCTCGTAAGACCTTCCCTCCATACCAGGCAACATCCTAGTAAATCTCCTCTGCACCTTTTTCAAAGTTTCCACATCCTTCTTATAATGCGGTGACCAGAACTGTACACAATACTTCAAGTGCGGCCGCACCAGAGTTTTGTCCAGCTGCAGCATAACCTCATGGTTCCAGAACTCGATCCCTCTATTAATAAAAGCTAAAACACTGTATGCCTTCTTAACAACCCAGTCAACCTGGGTGGCAACTTTCAAGGATCTGTGTACATGGACACCGAGATCTCTCTGCTCATCTACACTACCAAGAATCTTACCATTAGCCCAGTACTTTGCATTCCGTTTACTCGAACCAAGGTGAATCACCTCACATTTGTCCGCATTAAACTCCATTTGCCACCTCTCAGCCCAGCTCTGCAGCTTATCTATGTCTCTCTGTAACCGACAACATCCTTCGTCACTATCCACAACTCCACCGACCTTAGTGTCATCTGCGAATTTACTAACCCACCCTTCTACGCCCTCATCCAGGTCATTTATAAAAATGACGAACAGCAGTGGACCCAACACCGACCCTTGCGGTACACCACTGGTAACTGGACTCCAGGATGAACATTTCCCATCAACCACCACCCTCTGTCTTCTTTCAGCAAGCCAATTACTGATCCAAACCACTAAATCACCCTCAATCCCATGCCTTCGTATTTTGTACAATAGCCTACTGTGGGGAACCTTATCGAACGCCTTGCTGAAATCCATATACACCACATCAACCGGTTTACTCTCATCTACCTGTTTGATCACTTTGTCAAAGAACTCAATAAGATTTGTTAGGCACGACCTACCCTTCACAAAACCGTGCTGACTATCCCTGATCAGATTATTCTTTTCTAGATGGTTATAAATCCTATCGCTTATCACCTTTTCCAACACTTTACCAACAACTGAAGTGAGACTCACTGGTCTGTAATTACCAGGGTTGTCTCTACTCCCCTTCATGAACAGGGGAACCACATTTGCTATCCTCCAGTCCTCAGGCACTATTCCTGTAGACAATGACGATTTGAAGATCAATGCCAAAGGCTCGGCAATCTCTTCCCTTGCTTCCCAGAGGATCCTAGGATTGATCCCATCCGGCCCAGGGGACCTGTCTATTTTCACGCTCTGCAGGATTTCTAATACCTCTTCTTTGTTGTTATTCACTTGTAGAACATTGGCTGGGCCCAGCATTTATTGTCTGTCCCTATTTGCCCCTTGAGAAGGTGGTGTTGAGCTGCCTTCCTGAACCACTGCAGTCTATGTGCTGTGGGTTGACCCATAATGCCATTGGGTAGGGAATTCCAGGATTTGTCCTTCCAGCAACCGTGAAGGAACGGCATATATTTCAAAGTCAGGATGAGGAGTGGCTTTGAGGGGAACTTGCAAGGGGTGATGTTCCCATATATCTGCTGTCATTATCCTTTTCGATGGAAGTGGTGGTGGGTTTGGAAGGCACTGCGTGAGGATCTGTGGTGCGTCTTGTAGATAGTACACTGCAGCTACTGAGTGTCAGTCGAGGAGGAAGTGGCTGTTTGTGGATGTGGTACCAAAACAAGTGGGGGCTGCTTTGTCCTGGATGGTGTCAAGCTCCTTGAGTGTTGTTGGACAAGTCATCCGTCCAGGGCAAGTGGGGAGTATTCTGAAGATACTGCTCCTTCAGCAAAGGTAACTTTTTTTCTTCACAAGTGGTTGTCGATGCAGAGGTTCTGATATATCTGGAAATATCTACTTGAAAAGACTTCTCAGTTTTTTTTAAACACTTGTACAATGAAAGGGAAGTCTGAATTAGAGTGGTGCTGGAAAAGCACAGCAGGTCAGGCAGCATCCGAAGAGCAGGAAAATCGACGTTTCGGGCAAAAGCCCTTCATCAGGTATAGCGGCAGGGAGTCTGCAGGGTGGAGAGATAAATCAGAGGGGGTGGGGGTGGGGGGAAAGTAGCATCGAGTACAATAGGTGAATGGGGGTGGGGTTGGAGGTGAAAGGTCAGAAAGGAGGGTGGAGCAGATAGGTGGAAAAGAAGATAGGCAGGTAGGACAGGTCATGGGGACAGTGCTGAGCTGGAAGGCTGGAGCTGGGGTAAGGTGGAGGAAGAGGAAATGAGGAAACTGGTAAAGTCATCATTGATGCCCTGGGGTTGAAGTGTTCCGAGGCGGAAGATGAGGCGTTCTTCCTCCAGGCGTCTGGTGGTGAGGGAGCAGTGGTGAAGGAGGCCCAGGACCTCCATGTCCTCAGCAGAGTGGGAGGGGGAGTTGAAATGTTGGGCCACGGGGCGGTGAGGTTGATTGGTGCAGGTGTCCCGGAGATGTTCCCTAAAACGCTCTGCTAGGAGGCGACCAGTCTCCCCAATGTAGAGGAGACCGCATCGGGAGCAACGGATACAATAAATGATATTGGTGGATGTCCAGGTAAAACTTTGATGGATGTGGAAGGCTCCTTTAGGGCCTTGGATAGAGGTGAGGGAGGAGGTGTGGGCGCAGGTTTTACAGTTCCTGCGGTGGTAGGGGAAAGTGCCAGGATGGGAGGGTGGGTTGTAGGGGGGCGTGGACCTGACCAGGTAGTCACAGAGGGAACGGTCTTTGTGGAAGGCGGAAAGGGGTGGGGAGGGAAATATATCCCTGGTGGTGGGGTCTTTTTGGAGGTGGCGGAAATGTCAGCGGATGATTTGGTTTATGCGAAGGTCGGTAGGGTAGAAGGTGACCACCAGGGGCGTTCTGTCCTTGTTACGGTTGGAGGGGTGGGGTCTGAGGGCGGAGGTGTGGGATGTGGACGAGATGCGTTGGAGGGCATCTTTAACCATGTGGGAAGGGAAATTGCAGTCTCTAAAGAAGGAGGCCATCTGGTGTGTTCTATGGTGGAACTGGTCCTCCTGGGAGCAGATACGGCGGAGGCGGAGGAATTGGGAATACGGGATGGCATTTTTGCAACAGGTAGGGTGGGAAGAGGTGTAATCCAGGTAGCTGTGGGAGTCGGTGGGTTTGTAAAAAATGTCAGTGTCAAGTCGGTCGTTACTAATGGAGATGGAGAGGTCCAGGAAGGGGAGGGAGGTGTCAGAGATGGTCCAGGTAAATTTAAGGTCAGGGTGGAATGTGTTGGTGAAGTTGATGAATTGCTCAACCTCCTCGTGGGAGCACGAGGTGGCGCCAATGCAGTCATCAATGTAGCGGAGGAAGAGGTGGGGAGTGGTGCCGGTGTAATTACGGAAGATCAACTGCTCTACGTAGCCAACAAAGAGACAGGCATAGCTGGGGCCCATACGTGTGCCCATGGCTACCCCTTTGGTCTGGAGGAAGTGGGAGGATTCAAAGGAGAAATTGTTAAGGGTGAGGACCAGTTCAGCCAAACGAATGAGAGTGTCGGTGGAAGGGTACTGTTGGGGACGTCAGGAGAGGAAGAAACGGAGGGCTTGGAGGCCCTGGTCATGGCGGATGGAGGTGTAGAGCGATTGGATATCCATGGTGAAGATGAAGCGTTGGGGGCCGGGGAAACGGAAGTGTTGGAGGAGGTGGAGGGCGTGGGTGGTGTCTCGAACGTATGTGGGGTGTTCCTGGACTAGGGGGATAGGACAGTGTCGAGGTAGGTAGAGATAAGTTCAGTGGGGCAGGAGCATGCTGAGACAATGGGTCGGCCAGGGTGGTCAGGCTTGTGGATCTTGGGAAGGAGGTAGAATTGGGCGGAATGGGGTTCCTGGACTATGAGGTTGGAAGCTGTGGGTGGGACGTGATGAGGTTCTCTGTGGTCTCAGAGATGACAGTTTGGTGATGGGGGATGGGGTCATGGTCGAGGGGGCAGTAGGAAGAGGTGTCCTCGAGTTGGCATCTGGCTTCAGCGGTGTAGAGGTCAGTGCGCCAGACTACCTTTTATCTGCTGGTTTGATGGTGAGGTTGGGATTGGAGCAGAGGGAGTGGAGGGCTGCACATTGTGAGGGTGAGAGGTTGGATTGGGGGAGGGGTATAGACAGGTTGAGGCGGTTAATGTCCCGGCGGCAGTTGGAAATGAAGAGGTCGAGGGCAGGTAATAGGCCAGCACGGGGTGTCCAGGTGGATGCAGTGTGTTGGAGGTGGGCGAAGGGGTCCTCAGAAGGTGGGCGGGAGTCCTGATTGTGAAAGTAAGCTCGGAGGCGACGGAAGAAGTGTTCGACATCACGGCGTGTATTAAATTCATTGATGCGTGGGCAGATGGGGACGAAGGTGAGGCCTTTGCTGAGGACTGATCGTTCATCCTCAGTGAGGGAGAGGTCAGGGGGAATGGTGAAAACTCAGCAGGGCTGGGAGCTAGGACCTGGTGTAGGTGTGGAGCTGATGGTGGGGGTGGAGCCTGTACCTGGAGTGGGGGCGGAGCCTGTAACTGGAGTGGGGCAGAGCCTGTAATGGAGTGGGAGTGGTGTTAGGCGGAATGGGAGTGGAGTCATGAGCAGGGGTGGTGTTCCCCTCAGGGTTCTGGGGGGTGGGGATGGTGACAGTGCGGTCTCTGGGGGTGGGGCGTGTCAGCAGAATGCAGGTGAGTGGCGTTGGTGGGGGCGGGAGTCACTGAGCGTAGTGATGTCAGTGATGATGTGAGGGGCGGAAGTGATGTCACGTGTGGTGCATGAGGAATTGTGAGGGGTGGAAGTGGCTATGGAAGCGGCCATGATGGGGGTGGAAGTGACATCATTGATCACCGTGGGGATGGTAGCTGCAGCAGCCGCATGGCTAATGGCATCCGAGCAGTTCCAGAGGCCAGGGGAATCTTCTGGAATGTTTGAGGTGCGCTGGTTATTGAGGTGGGTATATAAAAGTTTGTTGTACTTACAGTTTTTGATGTTGGAGATGGTGTTGAAATACTGTTTGTTGAGAGTATCAATTCTCCTGAGGATATAGTACAGAGTGGGTCCTTTGCAGTTCTGAGAGAGAGTGGCCCTCAGCTGAGTCAGGGCTGACTGTAGAGAGGTTAGGTGCCAGCGCATTATGGCGAGTGGGAAGTGGAGGATCTGGAAGGAATGAAAGGGGAGTGGCCAGTTCTCCCAGTTCAGGGTTTGGTGTGGTTTGGTTTTAGTTAGCTGTTGTGTTTGCAGCTGCTGGTCAGGTCTGAGCTGGAAACCCAGAGAAGCTACTGGAGACCTAAAGAAATAGCCCCATGCTGATCCTCTCCCTCTCTGACATCTCTCCTGGAAAAGCCTGGGTTTGATCTCACCTTTTTTTGCCAAGGCGATGTTTATGAGAGTGTTGCAGGTATTTGGAACAGCATCATTAAGTTGTGATAGAGTCAGTTGGGTTTTTTGATAAAGTTATAAATCACACAACACCAGGTGACAGTCCAACAGGTTTATTTGGAAGCACTAACTTTCAGAGCGCTGCTCCTTTGTCAGGCAGTTAGTGAACTAGCTACTTGATGAAGGAGCAGCACTCTGAAAGCTAGTGCTTCCAAATAAACCTGTTGGACTGTCACCTGGTGTTGTCCACCCCAGTCCAACACTGCTTCCTCCTCACCATGGTCTTCAGAGAGGTGAAGCTATTCTAAATTCACTTCTCATTTGTTCATGTTTCTTTCAATAGTCTCTAAATAAATTTTGTTTTGTTTAAAATTGCGTGGTTGGTCTGGTTGTGTCGCTCTGGGAATATCCACTCTCCACCTGATTAGAAAGCTTCCGGTCTGGGCTGCCTTGAGGGGATCTGGCCTGGTCCATAACATGAACCAGGGTTGATCCCTTGGCTTGGTGGTAATGGTTGAGTGGGGGATATGCCGGGCCATGAGGTTACAGATTGTGCTGGAGTACAGTCCTGCTGCTGGTGATGACCCACAGTGTCTCATGGATGCCCCGCCCTGAGTTGTTAGATCTGTTGAAGTCTGTCCCATTTAGCAGGGTGACAGTGTCTCACAACACGATGGTGGGTATTCTCAATGTGAAGGTGGGACTTTGTCTCCACAAGGACAGTGCGGTGGTCACTCTCACCAATACTGTCATGGTCAGATACACCTGCAGCCGACAGATTGGTGAGGATGAGGTCAGTATGGTTTTCCCTCTTGTTGGTTCCCTCCCCACCTGCTGCAGACCCAGTCTAGCAGCGATGTCCTTTAGGACCCGACCAGCTCGATCAGTAATGCTGCTGCCGAGCCACTCTTGGTGGTGGGACATTGAAATCCCCCACCCAGAGTACATTCTGTGTCCTTGCCACCCTCAGTGCTTCCTCTGAGTGTTGTTCAACATGGAGGGGTAATGATTCATCAGCCAAGGGAGGGCAGTACGTGGTAATCAGCAGGGGGTTTCCTTGCTCGTGTTTCACCTGAAGCCATGAGACTTCATGGGGTCCGGAGTCAATGTTGAGGATTCCCAGGGCAACTCCCTCCCCACCGTATCCCACTGTGCTTCCCCCCCTCTGCTGGGTCTGTCCTGCCGGTGGGACTGGGCCTATCCAGGGATGGAGATGGTGGGGTCTGGGACGCTGTCTGTGAGGTATGATCCCGTGAGTATTACTGTGTCAGGCTGTTGCTGGACTAGTCTGTGAGACCGCTCTGACACAGTGAGGATTGCAGATGCTGGAGATCAGAGTTGAGAATGTGGTGCTGGAAAAGCACAGCAGGTCAGGCAGCATCTGAGGAGCAGGAGGATCAACGTTTCGGGCTAGAGCCCTTCATCAGGAATGAGGCTGGGAGCCTCGGAGGTTGAGAGATAAATGGGAGGGGGATGGGGGCTGGGAGCTGGGAGCAGGTAGCTGAGAGTGTAATAGGTGGATGGAGGTGGGGGTAAAGGTGATAGGTCGGAGGGGAGGGTGGAGCAGTTGGCAGGACATGTGGGACACATCATGAGGGTTGTGCTGAGCTGGAAGGTTGGAACTGAGGTGAGGTGGGGGGAGGGGAAATGAGGAAACTGTTGAAGTCCACATTGATGCCCTGGGGTTGAAGTGTTCCGAGGTGGAAGATGAGGCGTTCTTCCTCCAGGCGTCTGGTGGTGAGGGAGTGGCGGTGAAGGAGGCCCAGGACCTCCATGTCCTCGGCAGAGTGGGAGGGGGAGTTGAAATGTTGGGCCACGTGACGGTTTGGTTGATTGGTGCGGGTGTCCCGGAGATGTTCCCTAAAGTGCTCTGCTAGGAGGCGCCCAGTATCCCCAATGTAGAGGAGACCGCATTGGGAGCAACGGATACAATAAATGATATTGGTGGATGTGCAGGTAAAACTTTAATGGATGTGGAAGGCTCCTTTAGGGCCTTGGCACCTTCCCCTGCCACCTGTCCTCCTAGGAGCAGATGTGGCAGAGGTGGAGGAATTGGGAATACGGGATGGCATTTTTGTAGGAGGTAGGATGGGAAGAGGTGTAATCCAGGTAGCTGTGGGAGTCAGTGGGTTTGTAAAAAATGTCAGTGTCAAGTCAGTCATCATTAGATTAGATTAGATTACATTGTGGAAACAGGCCCTTCAGCCCAACAAGTCCACACCGACCCGCCGAAGCGAAACCCACCCATACCCCTACATTTACCCCTTACCTAACACTACAGGCAATTTAGCATGGCCAATTCACCTGACCCTGCACATCTTTGGATGGTGGGAGGAAACCGGAACACCCGGAGGAAACCCACACAGACACTGGGAGAATGTGCAAACTCCACACAGTCAGTCGCCTGAGGCAGGAATTGAACCCAGGTCTCTGGCGCTGTGAGGCAGCAGTGCTAACCACTGTGCCACCGTGCCATCCACTAATGGAGATGGAGAGGTCCAGGAAGGGGAGGGAGGTGTCAGAGATGGTCCAGGTAAATTTAAGGTCAGGGTGGAATGTGTTGGTGAAGTTGATGAATTGCTCAACCTCCTCGTGGGAGCATGAGGTGGCGCCAATGCAGTCATCAATGTAGCGGAGGAAGAGGTGGGGGGTGGTGCCGGTGTAATTACGGAAGATGGAATGTTCTACGTAGCCAACAAAGAGACAGGCATAGCTGGGGCCCATATGGGTCTGGAGGAAATGGGAGGATCCTGCAAAAATGCCATCCCATATTCCCAATTCCTCCGCCTCCGCCGTATCTGCTCCCAGGAGGACCAGTTCCACCACAGAACACACCAGATGGCCTCCTTCTTTAGAGACCGCAATTTCCCTTCCCACGTGGTTAAAAATGCCCTGCAACGCATCCATTTTGTAGATGGGTTCCAGTACAACCCATGGACGAAACCAACATCATCTATAAAATTCCATGCAAGGACTGCCACAAACACTACGTAGGACAAACAGGAAGAAAGTTAGCCACCAGGATACACGATCACCGCTAGCCACAAAAAGTCACGACCCTCTCTCCCTCGTAGCCCTACACACGGATGATAAAAAACCACCATTTCGACTGGGACAACACATCTATCCGAGAACAGGCTAAGCAAAGACATGCCAGAGAATTCCTAGAGGCCTGGCACTCCAGCCACAACGCCATAAACAAACACATAGATCTAGATACCATCTATCAACCCCTCAGAAAACAAACAGGAAATGACATCACCACAAACCCCTGGAACCCCATCCAGGAGAAAGATATAAATAGAAAGCAGGAGACAACAGCTTTGCTTCACTTGGAGGTCGCCACTGATGATGTTACCGTGTCAGGTAATGAAACGTCTGGATATCAAACCGACAGCTCAGCGAGCAAACCTACACCCTAGATAATCAGAGGGTTAGATAGGGCGGACAGGGAGAGCCTTTTTCTAAGTATGGTGACGGTGAACACGAGGGGACATAGCTTTAAATTGAGGGTGACAGTTATAGGACAGATGTCAGAGGTAGTTTCTTTACTCAGAGAGTGGTAAGGGTATGGAATGTTTTGCCTGCAACGGTAGTAGATTTGCAGACTTTAAATGCATTCAAGTCGTCATTGGACAGGCATATGGACGTACATGGAATAGTGTAGGTGGGATGGGCTTCAGATTGGTATGACAGGTTGGTGCAATATTGAGGGCCGAATGGCCTGTACTGCGCTGTAATATTCTACACTGCTGTAGAAAAGTCTCCTGGACGCCTCATACAAATTCTACCTCATCCAGACCTCTGATGCTAAATGTATCCCAGTCAATGTTGGGAAAATTAAAATCTCCCATCACCACCACCCTATTACCTCTACATCTTTCCATAATCTATTTACCTATTTATTCTTCTACCTCATGCTCACTGTTGGGAGGCCTGTAATACAGCCCTAACAGTGTAACTGCACCCATCTTATTTCTCAGCTTCACCCATAATTCCTCCCTACTCAAGCCCTCCATAGTGTCCTTCTTCAGCACAGCCGTGATATCGTCCCTGACCAGCAATGCAACACCACCTCCCAGGCACCAATACTCCCAGGCACAAATCCGAGTCGGAAGTTGATCTGTCTTACACACTATACACCTTGCATTAAAGTAGATGCATTTCAGGCCACCAGTTTTTCTTTGCAGAATAAGGGCAGAAAGTTTGTTTTTTAGTTTAGTTAGAGAACAAGGATCAGCACAGGTTTGGAGGGCCAAAGGGCCACTTTCTCAGCTGTTCTTCAGTTTTGTTGTTATATTCTTTGTGACAAACTTCAGAATAACAGAAAAAGTGCAATGGGATCTCCAGGAAAAGGATAAGACAATTGCGAAGACTTGGAAACATGGATTGATCAGTGGCAAAGGGAATTCAGTCCAGACAAATGTGAGGTGATGGAATACATGATGGAAGGTCAAACTCTGGGAAAAACCAGGGACCAGGGAAACTGTACTTGCCTGGACAAATACCTTACTACAGCAGGGACCAGGGAGACTGTACTTGTCTGGACAAATACCTTACTACAGCAGGGACCAGGGAGACTGTACTTGCCTGGACAAATACCTTACTACAGCAGGGACCAGGGAGACTGTACTTGCCTGGACAAATACCTTACTACAGCAGGGACCAGGGAGACTGTACTTGCCTGGAGAAATACCTTACTACAGCAGGGACCAGGGAGACTGTACTTGCCTGGACAAATACCTTACTTCAGCAGGGACCAGGGAGACTGTACTTGCGTGGACAAATACCTTACTACAGCAGGGACCAGGGAGACTGTACTTGCCTGGACAAATACCTTACTACAGCAGGGACCAGGGAGACTGTACTTGCGTGGACAAATACCTTACTGCAGCAGGGACCAGGGAGACTGTACTTGCCTGGACAAATACCTTACTGCAGCAGGGACCAGGGAGACTGTACTTGCCTGGACAAATACCTTACTGCAGCAGGGACCAGGAAGACTGTACTTGCCTGGACAAATACCTTACTGCAGCAGGGACCAGGGAGACTGTACTTGCCTGGACAAATACCTTACTGCAGCAGGGACCAGGGAGACTGTACTTGCCTGGACAAATACCTTACTGCAGCAGGGACCAGGGAGACTGTACTTGTCTGGACAAATACCTTACTACAGCAGGGACCAGGGAGACGGTACTTGTCTGGACAAATACCTTACTACAGCAGGGACCAGGGAGACTGTACTTGCCTGGACAAATACCTTACTACAGCAGGGACCAGGGAGACTGTACTTGCCTGGACAAATACCTTACTACAGCAGGGACCAGGGAGACTGTACTTGTCTGGACAAATACCTTACTACAGCAGGGACCAGGGAGACTGTACTTGCCTGGACAAATACCATACTACAGCAGGGACCAGGGAGACTGTACTTGTCTGGACAAATACCTTACTACAGCAGGGACCAGGGAGACTGTACGTGCCTGGACAAATACCTTACTACAGCAGGGACCAGGGAGACTGTACTTGCCTGGAACAATACCATACTACAGCAGGGACCAGGGAGACTGTACTTGCCTGGAACAATACCATACTACAGCAGGGACCAGGGAGACTGTACTTGCCTGGACAAATACCTTACTACAGCAGGGACCAGGGAGACTGTACTTGCCTGGACAAATACCTTACTACAGCAGGGACCAGGGAGACTGTACTTGCCTGGACAAATACCTTACTACAGCAGGGACCAGGGAGACTGTACTTGCCTGGAACAATACCATACTACAGCAGGGACCAGGGAGACTGTACTTGTCTGGACAAATACCTTACTACAGCAGGGACCAGGGAGACTGTACGTGCCTGGACAAATAGCTTACTACAGCAGGGACCAGGGAGACTGTACGTGCCTGGACAAATACCTTACTACAGCAGGGACCAGGGAGACTGTACTTGCCTGGACAAATACCTTACTACCTCAGGGACCAGGGAGACTGTACTTGCCTGGAACAATACCATACTACAGCAGGGACCAGGGAGACTGTACTTGTCTGGACAAATGCCTTACTACAGCAGGGACCAGGGAGACTGTACTTGCCTGGACAAATACCTTACTACAGCAGGGACCAGGGAGACTGTACTTGCGTGGACAAATACCTTACTGCAGCAGGGACCAGGGAGACTGTACTTGCCTGGACAAATACCTTACTGCAGCAGGGACCAGGGAGACTGTACTTGCCTGGACAAATACCTTACTACAGCAGGGACCAGGGAGACTGTACTTGCCTGGACAAATACCTTACTACAGCAGGGACCAGGGAGACTGTACTTGCCTGACAAATACCTTACTACAGCAGGGACCAGGGAGACTGTACTTGCCTGGACAAATACCTTACTACAGCAGGGACCAGGGAGACTGTACTTGCCTGGACAAATACCTTACTACAGCAGGGACCAGGGAGACTGTACTTGTCTGGACAAATACCTTACTACAGCAGGGACCAGGGAGACTGTACTTGCCTGGAACAATACCATACTACAGCAGGGACCAGGGAGACTGTACTTGTCTGGACAAATACCTTACTACAGCAGGGACCAGGGAGACTGTACTTGCCTGGACAAATACCTTACTACAGCAGGGACCAGGGAGACTGTACTTGCCTGGACAAATACCTTACTGTAGCAGGGACCAGGGAGACTGTACTTGTCTGGACAAATACCTTACTACAGCAGGGACCAGGAAGACTGTACTTGTCTGGACAAATACCTTACTACAGCAGGGACCAGGGAGACTGTACTTGCCTGGAACAATACCTTACTACAGCAGGGACCAGGGAGACTGTACTTGCCTGGAACAATACCATACTACAGCAGGGACCAGGGAGACTGTACTTGTCTGGACAAATACCTTACGACAGCAGGGACCAGGGAGACTGTACTTGTCTGGACAAATACCTTACTACAGCAGGGACCAGGGAGACTGTACTTGCCTGGACAAATACCATACTACAGCAGGGACCAGGGAGACTGTACTTGTCTGGACAAATACCTTACTGTAGCAGGGACCAGGGAGACTGTACTTGCCTGGAACAATACCATACTACAGCAGGGACCAGGGAGACTGTAATTGTCTGGACAAATACCTTACTACAGCAGGGACCAGGGAGACTGTACTTGCCTGGATAAATACCATACTACAGCAGGGACCAGGGAGACTGTACTTGTCTGGACAAATACCTTACTGTAGCAGGGACCAGGGAGACTGTACTTGCCTGGAACAATACCATACTACAGCAGGGACCAGGGAGACTGTACTTGTCTGGACAAATACCTTACTACAGCAGGGACCAGGGAGACTGTACTTGCGTGGACAAATACCTTACTACAGCAGGGACCAGGGAGACTGTACTTGCCTGGACAAATACCTTACTACAGCAGGGACCAGGGAGACTGTACGTGCCTGGACAAATACCTTACTACAGCAGGGACCAGGGAGACTGTACTTGCCTGGACAAATACCTTACTACAGCAGGGACCAGGGAGACTGTACTTGCCTGGAACAATACCATACTACAGCAGGGACCAGGGAGACTGTACTTGTCTGGACAAATGCCTTACTACAGCAGGGACCAGGGAGACTGTACTTGCCTGGACAAATACCTTACTACAGCATGGACCAGGGAGACTGTACTTGCGTGGACAAATACCTTACTGCAGCAGGGACCAGGGAGACTGTACTTGCCTGGACAAATACCTTACTGCAGCAGGGACCAGGGAGACTGTACTTGCCTGGACAAATACCTTACTACAGCAGGGACCAGGGAGACTGTACTTGCCTGGACAAATACCTTACTACAGCAGGGACCAGGGAGACTGTACTTGCCTGACAAATACCTTACTACAGCAGGGACCAGGGAGACTGTACTTGCCTGGACAAATACCTTACTACAGCAGGGACCAGGGAGACTGTACTTGTCTGGACAAATACCTTACTACAGCAGGGACCAGGGAGACTGTACTTGTCTGGACAAATACCTTACTACAGCAGGGACCAGGGAGACTGTACTTGCCTGGAACAATACCATACTACAGCAGGGACCAGGGAGACTGTACTTGTCTGGACAAATACCTTACTACAGCAGGGACCAGGGAGACTGTACTTGCCTGGACAAATACCTTACTACAGCAGGGACCAGGGAGACTGTACTTGCCTGGACAAATACCTTACTGTAGCAGGGACCAGGGAGACTGTACTTGTCTGGACAAATACCTTACTACAGCAGGGACCAGGAAGACTGTACTTGTCTGGACAAATACCTTACTACAGCAGGGACCAGGGAGACTGTACTTGCCTGGAACAATACCTTACTACAGCAGGGACCAGGGAGACTGTACTTGCCTGGAACAATACCATACTACAGCAGGGACCAGGGAGACTGTACTTGTCTGGACAAATACCTTACGACAGCAGGGACCAGGGAGACTGTACTTGTCTGGACAAATACCTTACTACAGCAGGGACCAGGGAGACTGTACTTGCCTGGACAAATACCATACTACAGCAGGGACCAGGGAGACTGTACTTGCGTGGACAAATACCTTACTGTAGCAGGGACCAGGGAGACTGTACTTGCCTGGAACAATACCATACTACAGCAGGGACCAGGGAGACTGTAATTGTCTGGACAAATACCTTACTACAGCAGGGACCAGGGAGACTGTACTTGCCTGGATAAATACCATACTACAGCAGGGACCAGGGAGACTGTACTTGTCTGGACAAATACCTTACTGTAGCAGGGACCAGGGAGACTGTACTTGCCTGGAACAATACCATACTACAGCAGGGACCAGGGAGACTGTACTTGTCTGGACAAATACCTTACTACAGCAGGGACCAGGGAGACTGTACTTGCGTGGACAAATACCTTACTACAGCAGGGACCAGGGAGACTGTACTTGCCTGGACAAATACCTTACTACAGCAGGGACCAGGGAGACTGTACGTGCCTGGACAAATACCTTACTACAGCAGGGACCAGGGAGACTGTACTTGCCTGGACAAATACCTTACTACAGCAGGGACCAGGGAGACTGTACTTGTCTGGACAAATACCTTACTACAGCAGGGACCAGGGAGACTGTACGTGCCTGGACAAATACCTTACTACAGCAGGGACCAGGGAGACTGTACTTGCCTGGAACAATACCATACTACAGCAGGGACCAGGGAGACTGTACTTGCCTGGAACAATACCATACTACAGCAGGGACCAGGGAGACTGTACTTGCCTGGACAAATACCTTACTACAGCAGGGACCAGGGAGACTGTACTTGCCTGGACAAATACCTTACTACAGCAGGGACCAGGGAGACTGTACTTGCCTGGACAAATACCTTACTGCAGCAGGGACCAGGGAGACTGGACTTGCCTGGAACAATACCATACTACAGCAGGGACCAGGGAGACTGTACTTGTCTGGACAAATACCTTACTACAGCAGGGACCAGGGAGACTGTACTTGCCTGGACAAATACCTTACTACAGCAGGGACCAGGGAGACTGTACGTGCCTGGACAAATACCTTACTACAGCAGGGACCAGGGAGACTGTACGTGCCTGGACAAATACCTTACTACAGCAGGGACCAGGGAGACTGTACTTGCCTGGACAAATACCTTACTACAGCAGGGACCAGGGAGACTGTACTTGCCTGGACAAATACCTTACTACAGCAGGGACCAGGGAGACTGTACGTGCCTGGACAAATACCTTACTACAGCAGGGACCAGGGAGACTGTACTTGCCTGGAACAATACCATACTACAGCAGGGACCAGGGAGACTGTACTTGCCTGGAACAATACCTTACTACAGCAGGGACCAGGGAGACTGTACTTGCCTGGAACAATACCTTACTACAGCAGGGACCAGGGAGACTGTACTTGCCTGGAACAATACCTTACTACAGCAGGGACCAGGGAGACTGTACGTGCCTGGACAAATACCTTACTACAGCAGGGACCAGGGAGACTGTACTTGCCTGGAACAGTACCTTACTACAGCAGGGACCAGGGAGACTGTACTTGCCTGGAACAATACCATACTACAGCAGGGACCAGGGAGACTGTACTTGCCTGGACAAATGCCTTACTACAGCAGGGACCAGGGAGACTGTACTTGCCTGGACAAATACTTTACTGCAGCAGGGACCAGGGAGACTGTACTTGCCTGGACAAATACCTTACTGCAGCAGGGACCAGGGAGACTGTACTTGCCTGGACAAATACCTTACTGCAGCAGGGACCAGGGAGACTGTACTTGCCTGGACAAATACCTTACTACAGCAGGGACCAGGGAGACTGTACTTGCCTGGACAAATACCTTACTACAGCAGGGACCAGGGAGACTGTACTTGCCTGACAAATACCTTACTACAGCAGGGACCAGGGAGACTGTACTTGCCTGGACAAATACCTTACTACAGCAGGGACCAGGGAGACTGTACTTGTCTGGACAAATACCTTACTACAGCAGGGACCAGGGAGACTGTACTTGTCTGGACAAATACCTTACTACAGCAGGGACCAGGGAGACTGTACTTGTCTGGACAAATACCTTACTACAGCAGGGACCAGGGAGACTGTACTTGCCTGGACAAATACCATACTACAGCAGGGACCAGGGAGACTGTACTTGCCTGGACAAATACCTTACTACAGCAGGGACCAGGGAGACTGTACTTGCCTGGACAAATACCTTACTGTAGCAGGGACCAGGGAGACTGTACTTGTCTGGACAAATACCTTACTACAGCAGGGACCAGGAAGACTGTACTTGTCTGGACAAATACCTTACTACAGCAGGGACCAGGGAGACTGTACTTGTCTGGACAAATACCTTACTACAGCAGGGACCAGGAAGACTGTACTTGTCTGGACAAATACCTTACTACAGCAGGGACCAGGGAGACTGTACTTGCCTGGAACAATACCATACTACAGCAGGGACCAGGGAGACTGTACTTGTCTGGACAAATACCTTACGACAGCAGGGACCAGGGAGACTGTACTTGTCTGGACAAATACCTTACTACAGCAGGGACCAGGGAGACTGTACTTGCCTGGACAAATACCATACTACAGCAGGGACCAGGGAGACTGTACTTGTCTGGACAAATACCTTACTGTAGCAGGGACCAGGGAGACTGTACTTGCGTGGACAAATACCTTACTGCAGCAGGGACCAGGGAGACTGTACTTGCCTGGACAAATACCTTACTGCAGCAGGGACCAGGGAGACTGTACTTGCCTGGACAAATACCTTACTACAGCAGGGACCAGGGAGACTGTACTTGCCTGGACAAATACCTTACTACAGCAGGGACCAGGGAGACTGTACTTGCCTGACAAATACCTTACTACAGCAGGGACCAGGGAGACTGTACTTGCCTGGACAAATACCTTACTACAGCAGGGACCAGGGAGACTGTACTTGTCTGGACAAATACCTTACTACAGCAGGGACCAGGGAGACTGTACTTGTCTGGACAAATACCTTACTACAGCAGGGACCAGGGAGACTGTACTTGCCTGGAACAATACCATACTACAGCAGGGACCAGGGAGACTGTACTTGTCTGGACAAATACCTTACTACAGCAGGGACCAGGGAGACTGTACTTGCCTGGACAAATACCTTACTACAGCAGGGACCAGGGAGACTGTACTTGCCTGGACAAATACCTTACTGTAGCAGGGACCAGGGAGACTGTACTTGTCTGGACAAATACCTTACTACAGCAGGGACCAGGAAGACTGTACTTGTCTGGACAAATACCTTACTACAGCAGGGACCAGGGAGACTGTACTTGCCTGGAACAATACCTTACTACAGCAGGGACCAGGGAGACTGTACTTGCCTGGAACAATACCATACTACAGCAGGGACCAGGGAGACTGTACTTGTCTGGACAAATACCTTACGACAGCAGGGACCAGGGAGACTGTACTTGTCTGGACAAATACCTTACTACAGCAGGGACCAGGGAGACTGTACTTGCCTGGACAAATACCATACTACAGCAGGGACCAGGGAGACTGTACTTGTCTGGACAAATACCTTACTGTAGCAGGGACCAGGGAGACTGTACTTGCCTGGAACAATACCATACTACAGCAGGGACCAGGGAGACTGTAATTGTCTGGACAAATACCTTACTACAGCAGGGACCAGGGAGACTGTACTTGCCTGGATAAATACCATACTACAGCAGGGACCAGGGAGACTGTACTTGTCTGGACAAATACCTTACTGTAGCAGGGACCAGGGAGACTGTACTTGCCTGGAACAATACCATACTACAGCAGGGACCAGGGAGACTGTACTTGTCTGGACAAATACCTTACTACAGCAGGGACCAGGGAGACTGTACTTGCGTGGACAAATACCTTACTACAGCAGGGACCAGGGAGACTGTACTTGCCTGGACAAATACCTTACTACAGCAGGGACCAGGGAGACTGTACGTGCCTGGACAAATACCTTACTACAGCAGGGACCAGGGAGACTGTACTTGCCTGGACAAATACCTTACTACAGCAGGGACCAGGGAGACTGTACTTGCCTGGAACAATACCATACTACAGCAGGGACCAGGGAGACTGTACTTGTCTGGACAAATGCCTTACTACAGCAGGGACCAGGGAGACTGTACTTGCCTGGACAAATACCTTACTACAGCATGGACCAGGGAGACTGTACTTGCCAGGACAAATACCTTACTGCAGCATGGACCAGGGAGACTGTACTTGCGTGGACAAATACCTTACTGCAGCAGGGACCAGGGAGACTGTACTTGCCTGGACAAATACCTTACTGCAGCAGGGACCAGGGAGACTGTACTTGCCTGGACAAATACCTTACTACAGCAGGGACCAGGGAGACTGTACTTGCCTGGACAAATACCTTACTACAGCAGGGACCAGGGAGACTGTACTTGCCTGACAAATACCTTACTACAGCAGGGACCAGGGAGACTGTACTTGCCTGGACAAATACCTTACTACAGCAGGGACCAGGGAGACTGTACTTGTCTGGACAAATACCTTACTACAGCAGGGACCAGGGAGACTGTACTTGTCTGGACAAATACCTTACTACAGCAGGGACCAGGGAGACTGTACTTGCCTGGAACAATACCATACTACAGCAGGGACCAGGGAGACTGTACTTGTCTGGACAAATACCTTACTACAGCAGGGACCAGGGAGACTGTACTTGCCTGGACAAATACCTTACTACAGCAGGGACCAGGGAGACTGTACTTGCCTGGACAAATACCTTACTGTAGCAGGGACCAGGGAGACTGTACTTGTCTGGACAAATACCTTACTACAGCAGGGACCAGGAAGACTGTACTTGTCTGGACAAATACCTTACTACAGCAGGGACCAGGGAGACTGTACTTGCCTGGAACAATACCTTACTACAGCAGGGACCAGGGAGACTGTACTTGCCTGGAACAATACCATACTACAGCAGGGACCAGGGAGACTGTACTTGTCTGGACAAATACCTTACGACAGCAGGGACCAGGGAGACTGTACTTGTCTGGACAAATACCTTACTACAGCAGGGACCAGGGAGACTGTACTTGCCTGGACAAATACCATACTACAGCAGGGACCAGGGAGACTGTACTTGTCTGGACAAATACCTTACTGTAGCAGGGACCAGGGAGACTGTACTTGCCTGGAACAATACCATACTACAGCAGGGACCAGGGAGACTGTAATTGTCTGGACAAATACCTTACTACAGCAGGGACCAGGGAGACTGTACTTGCCTGGATAAATACCATACTACAGCAGGGACCAGGGAGACTGTACTTGTCTGGACAAATACCTTACTGTAGCAGGGACCAGGGAGACTGTACTTGCCTGGAACAATACCATACTACAGCAGGGACCAGGGAGACTGTACTTGTCTGGACAAATACCTTACTACAGCAGGGACCAGGGAGACTGTACTTGCGTGGACAAATACCTTACTACAGCAGGGACCAGGGAGACTGTACTTGCCTGGACAAATACCTTACTACAGCAGGGACCAGGGAGACTGTACGTGCCTGGACAAATACCTTACTACAGCAGGGACCAGGGAGACTGTACTTGCCTGGACAAATACCTTACTACAGCAGGGACCAGGGAGACTGTACTTGTCTGGACAAATACCTTACTACAGCAGGGACCAGGGAGACTGTACGTGCCTGGACAAATACCTTACTACAGCAGGGACCAGGGAGACTGTACTTGCCTGGAACAATACCATACTACAGCAGGGACCAGGGAGACTGTACTTGCCTGGAACAATACCATACTACAGCAGGGACCAGGGAGACTGTACTTGCCTGGACAAATACCTTACTACAGCAGGGACCAGGGAGACTGTACTTGCCTGGACAAATACCTTACTACAGCAGGGACCAGGGAGACTGTACTTGCCTGGACAAATACCTTACTGCAGCAGGGACCAGGGAGACTGTACTTGCCTGGAACAATACCATACTACAGCAGGGACCAGGGAGACTGTACTTGTCTGGACAAATACCTTACTACAGCAGGGACCAGGGAGACTGTACTTGCCTGGACAAATACCTTACTACAGCAGGGACCAGGGAGACTGTACGTGCCTGGACAAATACCTTACTACAGCAGGGACCAGGGAGACTGTACGTGCCTGGACAAATACCTTACTACAGCAGGGACCAGGGAGACTGTACTTGCCTGGACAAATACCTTACTACAGCAGGGACCAGGGAGACTGTACTTGCCTGGACAAATACCTTACTACAGCAGGGACCAGGGAGACTGTACGTGCCTGGACAAATACCTTACTACAGCAGGGACCAGGGAGACTGTACTTGCCTGGAACAATACCATACTACAGCAGGGACCAGGGAGACTGTACTTGCCTGGAACAATACCTTACTACAGCAGGGACCAGGGAGACTGTACTTGCCTGGAACAATACCTTACTACAGCAGGGACCAGGGAGACTGTACTTGCCTGGAACAATACCTTACTACAGCAGGGACCAGGGAGACTGTACGTGCCTGGACAAATACCTTACTACAGCAGGGACCAGGGAGACTGTACTTGCCTGGAACAGTACCTTACTACAGCAGGGACCAGGGAGACTGTACTTGCCTGGAACAATACCATACTACAGCAGGGACCAGGGAGACTGTACTTGTCTGGACAAATACCTTACTACAGCAGGGACCAGGGAGACTGTACTTGCGTGGACAAATACCTTACTACAGCAGGGACCAGGGAGACTGTACTTGCCTGGACAAATACCTTACTACAGCAGGGACCAGGGAGACTGTACGTGCCTGGACAAATACCTTACTACAGCAGGGACCAGGGAGACTGTACTTGCCTGGACAAATACCTTACTACAGCAGGGACCAGGGAGACTGTACTTGTCTGGACAAATACCTTACTACAGCAGGGACCAGGGAGACTGTACGTGCCTGGACAAATACCTTACTACAGCAGGGACCAGGGAGACTGTACTTGCCTGGAACAATACCATACTACAGCAGGGACCAGGGAGACTGTACTTGCCTGGAACAATACCATACTACAGCAGGGACCAGGGAGACTGTACTTGCCTGGACAAATACCTTACTACAGCAGGGACCAGGGAGACTGTACTTGCCTGGACAAATACCTTACTACAGCAGGGACCAGGGAGACTGTACTTGCCTGGACAAATACCTTACTACAGCAGGGACCAGGGAGACTGTACTTGCCTGGAACAATACCATACTACAGCAGGGACCAGGGAGACTGTACTTGTCTGGACAAATACCTTACTACAGCAGGGACCAGGGAGACTGTACGTGCCTGGACAAATACCTTACTACAGCAGGGACCAGGGAGACTGTACGTGCCTGGACAAATACCTTACTACAGCAGGGACCAGGGAGACTGTACTTGCCTGGACAAATACCTTACTACAGCAGGGACCAGGGAGACTGTACTTGCCTGGAACAATACCATACTACAGCAGGGACCAGGGAGACTGTACTTGTCTGGACAAATGCCTTACTACAGCAGGGACCAGGGAGACTGTACTTGCCTGGACAAATACCTTACTACAGCAGGGACCAGGGAGACTGTACTTGCGTGGACAAATACCTTACTGCAGCAGGGACCAGGGAGACTGTACTTGCCTGGACAAATACCTTACTGCAGCAGGGACCAGGGAGACTGTACTTGCCTGGACAAATACCTTACTACAGCAGGGACCAGGGAGACTGTACTTGTCTGGACAAATACCTTACTACAGCAGGGACCAGGGAGACTGTACGTGCCTGGACAAATACCTTACTACAGCAGGGACCAGGGAGACTGTACTTGCCTGGAACAATACCATACTACAGCAGGGACCAGGGAGACTGTACTTGCCTGGAACAATACCATACTACAGCAGGGACCAGGGAGACTGTACTTGTCTGGACAAATACCTTACTACAGCAGGGACCAGGGAGACTGTACTTGCCTGGACAAATACCTTACTACAGCAGGGACCAGGGAGACTGTACGTGCCTGGACAAATACCTTACTACAGCAGGGACCAGGGAGACTGTACGTGCCTGGACAAATACCTTACTACAGCAGGGACCAGGGAGACTGTACTTGCCTGGACAAATACCTTACTACAGCAGGGACCAGGGAGACTGTACTTGCCTGGACAAATACCTTACTACAGCAGGGACCAGGGAGACTGTACGTGCCTGGACAAATACCTTACTACAGCAGGGACCAGGGAGACTGTACTTGCCTGGAACAATACCATACTACAGCAGGGACCAGGGAGACTGTACTTGCCTGGAACAATACCTTACTACAGCAGGGACCAGGGAGACTGTACTTGCCTGGAACAATACCTTACTACAGCAGGGACCAGGGAGACTGTACTTGCCTGGAACAATACCTTACTACAGCAGGGACCAGGGAGACTGTACGTGCCTGGACAAATACCTTACTACAGCAGGGACCAGGGAGACTGTACTTGCCTGGAACAGTACCTTACTACAGCAGGGACCAGGGAGACTGTACTTGCCTGGAACAATACCATACTACAGCAGGGACCAGGGAGACTGTACTTGCCTGGACAAATGCCTTACTACAGCAGGGACCAGGGAGACTGTACTTGCCTGGACAAATACTTTACTGCAGCAGGGACCAGGGAGACTGTACTTGCCTGGACAAATACCTTACTGCAGCAGGGACCAGGGAGACTGTACTTGCCTGGACAAATACCTTACTGCAGCAGGGACCAGGGAGACTGTACTTGCCTGGACAAATACCTTACTACAGCAGGGACCAGGGAGACTGTACTTGCCTGGACAAATACCTTACTACAGCAGGGACCAGGGAGACTGTACTTGCCTGACAAATACCTTACTACAGCAGGGACCAGGGAGACTGTACTTGCCTGGACAAATACCTTACTACAGCAGGGACCAGGGAGACTGTACTTGTCTGGACAAATACCTTACTACAGCAGGGACCAGGGAGACTGTACTTGTCTGGACAAATACCTTACTACAGCAGGGACCAGGGAGACTGTACTTGTCTGGACAAATACCTTACTACAGCAGGGACCAGGGAGACTGTACTTGCCTGGACAAATACCATACTACAGCAGGGACCAGGGAGACTGTACTTGCCTGGACAAATACCTTACTACAGCAGGGACCAGGGAGACTGTACTTGCCTGGACAAATACCTTACTGTAGCAGGGACCAGGGAGACTGTACTTGTCTGGACAAATACCTTACTACAGCAGGGACCAGGAAGACTGTACTTGTCTGGACAAATACCTTACTACAGCAGGGACCAGGGAGACTGTACTTGCCTGGAACAATACCATACTACAGCAGGGACCAGGGAGACTGTACTTGTCTGGACAAATACCTTACGACAGCAGGGACCAGGGAGACTGTACTTGTCTGGACAAATACCTTACTACAGCAGGGACCAGGGAGACTGTACTTGCCTGGACAAATACCATACTACAGCAGGGACCAGGGAGACTGTACTTGTCTGGACAAATACCTTACTGTAGCAGGGACCAGGGAGACTGTACTTGCGTGGACAAATACCTTACTGCAGCAGGGACCAGGGAGACTGTACTTGCCTGGACAAATACCTTACTGCAGCAGGGACCAGGGAGACTGTACTTGCCTGGACAAATACCTTACTACAGCAGGGACCAGGGAGACTGTACTTGCCTGGACAAATACCTTACTACAGCAGGGACCAGGGAGACTGTACTTGCCTGACAAATACCTTACTACAGCAGGGACCAGGGAGACTGTACTTGCCTGGACAAATACCTTACTACAGCAGGGACCAGGGAGACTGTACTTGTCTGGACAAATACCTTACTACAGCAGGGACCAGGGAGACTGTACTTGTCTGGACAAATACCTTACTACAGCAGGGACCAGGGAGACTGTACTTGCCTGGAACAATACCATACTACAGCAGGGACCAGGGAGACTGTACTTGTCTGGACAAATACCTTACTACAGCAGGGACCAGGGAGACTGTACTTGCCTGGACAAATACCTTACTACAGCAGGGACCAGGGAGACTGTACTTGCCTGGACAAATACCTTACTGTAGCAGGGACCAGGGAGACTGTACTTGTCTGGACAAATACCTTACTACAGCAGGGACCAGGAAGACTGTACTTGTCTGGACAAATACCTTACTACAGCAGGGACCAGGGAGACTGTACTTGCCTGGAACAATACCTTACTACAGCAGGGACCAGGGAGACTGTACTTGCCTGGAACAATACCATACTACAGCAGGGACCAGGGAGACTGTACTTGTCTGGACAAATACCTTACGACAGCAGGGACCAGGGAGACTGTACTTGTCTGGACAAATACCTTACTACAGCAGGGACCAGGGAGACTGTACTTGCCTGGACAAATACCATACTACAGCAGGGACCAGGGAGACTGTACTTGTCTGGACAAATACCTTACTGTAGCAGGGACCAGGGAGACTGTACTTGCCTGGAACAATACCATACTACAGCAGGGACCAGGGAGACTGTAATTGTCTGGACAAATACCTTACTACAGCAGGGACCAGGGAGACTGTACTTGCCTGGATAAATACCATACTACAGCAGGGACCAGGGAGACTGTACTTGTCTGGACAAATACCTTACTGTAGCAGGGACCAGGGAGACTGTACTTGCCTGGAACAATACCATACTACAGCAGGGACCAGGGAGACTGTACTTGTCTGGACAAATACCTTACTACAGCAGGGACCAGGGAGACTGTACTTGCGTGGACAAATACCTTACTACAGCAGGGACCAGGGAGACTGTACTTGCCTGGACAAATACCTTACTACAGCAGGGACCAGGGAGACTGTACGTGCCTGGACAAATACCTTACTACAGCAGGGACCAGGGAGACTGTACTTGCCTGGACAAATACCTTACTACAGCAGGGACCAGGGAGACTGTACTTGCCTGGAACAATACCATACTACAGCAGGGACCAGGGAGACTGTACTTGTCTGGACAAATGCCTTACTACAGCAGGGACCAGGGAGACTGTACTTGCCTGGACAAATACCTTACTACAGCATGGACCAGGGAGACTGTACTTGCGTGGACAAATACCTTACTGCAGCAGGGACCAGGGAGACTGTACTTGCCTGGACAAATACCTTACTGCAGCAGGGACCAGGGAGACTGTACTTGCCTGGACAAATACCTTACTACAGCAGGGACCAGGGAGACTGTACTTGCCTGGACAAATACCTTACTACAGCAGGGACCAGGGAGACTGTACTTGCCTGACAAATACCTTACTACAGCAGGGACCAGGGAGACTGTACTTGCCTGGACAAATACCTTACTACAGCAGGGACCAGGGAGACTGTACTTGTCTGGACAAATACCTTACTACAGCAGGGACCAGGGAGACTGTACTTGTCTGGACAAATACCTTACTACAGCAGGGACCAGGGAGACTGTACTTGCCTGGAACAATACCATACTACAGCAGGGACCAGGGAGACTGTACTTGTCTGGACAAATACCTTACTACAGCAGGGACCAGGGAGACTGTACTTGCCTGGACAAATACCTTACTACAGCAGGGACCAGGGAGACTGTACTTGCCTGGACAAATACCTTACTGTAGCAGGGACCAGGGAGACTGTACTTGTCTGGACAAATACCTTACTACAGCAGGGACCAGGAAGACTGTACTTGTCTGGACAAATACCTTACTACAGCAGGGACCAGGGAGACTGTACTTGCCTGGAACAATACCTTACTACAGCAGGGACCAGGGAGACTGTACTTGCCTGGAACAATACCATACTACAGCAGGGACCAGGGAGACTGTACTTGTCTGGACAAATACCTTACGACAGCAGGGACCAGGGAGACTGTACTTGTCTGGACAAATACCTTACTACAGCAGGGACCAGGGAGACTGTACTTGCCTGGACAAATACCATACTACAGCAGGGACCAGGGAGACTGTACTTGTCTGGACAAATACCTTACTGTAGCAGGGACCAGGGAGACTGTACTTGCCTGGAACAATACCATACTACAGCAGGGACCAGGGAGACTGTAATTGTCTGGACAAATACCTTACTACAGCAGGGACCAGGGAGACTGTACTTGCCTGGATAAATACCATACTACAGCAGGGACCAGGGAGACTGTACTTGTCTGGACAAATACCTTACTGTAGCAGGGACCAGGGAGACTGTACTTGCCTGGAACAATACCATACTACAGCAGGGACCAGGGAGACTGTACTTGTCTGGACAAATACCTTACTACAGCAGGGACCAGGGAGACTGTACTTGCGTGGACAAATACCTTACTACAGCAGGGACCAGGGAGACTGTACTTGCCTGGACAAATACCTTACTACAGCAGGGACCAGGGAGACTGTACGTGCCTGGACAAATACCTTACTACAGCAGGGACCAGGGAGACTGTACTTGCCTGGACAAATACCTTACTACAGCAGGGACCAGGGAGACTGTACTTGTCTGGACAAATACCTTACTACAGCAGGGACCAGGGAGACTGTACGTGCCTGGACAAATACCTTACTACAGCAGGGACCAGGGAGACTGTACTTGCCTGGAACAATACCATACTACAGCAGGGACCAGGGAGACTGTACTTGCCTGGAACAATACCATACTACAGCAGGGACCAGGGAGACTGTACTTGCCTGGACAAATACCTTACTACAGCAGGGACCAGGGAGACTGTACTTGCCTGGACAAATACCTTACTACAGCAGGGACCAGAGAGACTGTACTTGCCTGGACAAATACCTTACTGCAGCAGGGACCAGGGAGACTGTACTTGCCTGGAACAATACCATACTACAGCAGGGACCAGGGAGACTGTACTTGTCTGGACAAATACCTTACTACAGCAGGGACCAGGGAGACTGTACTTGCCTGGACAAATACCTTACTACAGCAGGGACCAGGGAGACTGTACGTGCCTGGACAAATACCTTACTACAGCAGGGACCAGGGAGACTGTACGTGCCTGGACAAATACCTTACTACAGCAGGGACCAGGGAGACTGTACTTGCCTGGACAAATACCTTACTACAGCAGGGACCAGGGAGACTGTACTTGCCTGGACAAATACCTTACTACAGCAGGGACCAGGGAGACTGTACGTGCCTGGACAAATACCTTACTACAGCAGGGACCAGGGAGACTGTACTTGCCTGGAACAATACCATACTACAGCAGGGACCAGGGAGACTGTACTTGCCTGGAACAATACCTTACTACAGCAGGGACCAGGGAGACTGTACTTGCCTGGAACAATACCTTACTACAGCAGGGACCAGGGAGACTGTACTTGCCTGGAACAATACCTTACTACAGCAGGGACCAGGGAGACTGTACGTGCCTGGACAAATACCTTACTACAGCAGGGACCAGGGAGACTGTACTTGCCTGGAACAGTACCTTACTACAGCAGGGACCAGGGAGACTGTACTTGCCTGGAACAATACCATACTACAGCAGGGACCAGGGAGACTGTACTTGTCTGGACAAATACCTTACTACAGCAGGGACCAGGGAGACTGTACTTGCGTGGACAAATACCTTACTACAGCAGGGACCAGGGAGACTGTACTTGCCTGGACAAATACCTTACTACAGCAGGGACCAGGGAGACTGTACGTGCCTGGACAAATACCTTACTACAGCAGGGACCAGGGAGACTGTACTTGCCTGGACAAATACCTTACTACAGCAGGGACCAGGGAGACTGTACTTGTCTGGACAAATACCTTACTACAGCAGGGACCAGGGAGACTGTACGTGCCTGGACAAATACCTTACTACAGCAGGGACCAGGGAGACTGTACTTGCCTGGAACAATACCATACTACAGCAGGGACCAGGGAGACTGTACTTGCCTGGAACAATACCATACTACAGCAGGGACCAGGGAGACTGTACTTGCCTGGACAAATACCTTACTACAGCAGGGACCAGGGAGACTGTACTTGCCTGGACAAATACCTTACTACAGCAGGGACCAGGGAGACTGTACTTGCCTGGACAAATACCTTACTACAGCAGGGACCAGGGAGACTGTACTTGCCTGGAACAATACCATACTACAGCAGGGACCAGGGAGACTGTACTTGTCTGGACAAATACCTTACTACAGCAGGGACCAGGGAGACTGTACGTGCCTGGACAAATACCTTACTACAGCAGGGACCAGGGAGACTGTACGTGCCTGGACAAATACCTTACTACAGCAGGGACCAGGGAGACTGTACTTGCCTGGACAAATACCTTACTACAGCAGGGACCAGGGAGACTGTACTTGCCTGGAACAATACCATACTACAGCAGGGACCAGGGAGACTGTACTTGTCTGGACAAATGCCTTACTACAGCAGGGACCAGGGAGACTGTACTTGCCTGGACAAATACCTTACTACAGCAGGGACCAGGGAGACTGTACTTGCGTGGACAAATACCTTACTGCAGCAGGGACCAGGGAGACTGTACTTGCCTGGACAAATACCTTACTGCAGCAGGGACCAGGGAGACTGTACTTGCCTGGACAAATACCTTACTACAGCAGGGACCAGGGAGACTGTACTTGCCTGGACAAATACCTTACTACAGCAGGGACCAGGGAGACTGTACTTGCCTGACAAATACCTTACTACAGCAGGGACCAGGGAGACTGTACTTGTCTGGACAAATACCTTACTACAGCAGGGACCAGGGAGACTGTACTTGTCTGGACAAATACCTTACTACAGCAGGGACCAGGGAGACTGTACTTGCCTGGAACAATACCATACTACAGCAGGGACCAGGGAGACTGTACTTGTCTGGACAAATACCTTACTACAGCAGGGACCAGGGAGACTGTACTTGCCTGGACAAATACCTTACTACAGCAGGGACCAGGGAGACTGTACTTGCCTGGACAAATACCTTACTGTAGCAGGGACCAGGGAGACTGTACTTGTCTGGACAAATACCTTACTACAGCAGGGACCAGGAAGACTGTACTTGTCTGGACAAATACCTTACTACAGCAGGGACCAGGGAGACTGTACTTGCCTGGAACAATACCTTACTACAGCAGGGACCAGGGAGACTGTACTTGCCTGGAACAATACCATACTACAGCAGGGACCAGGGAGACTGTACTTGTCTGGACAAATACCTTACGACAGCAGGGACCAGGGAGACTGTACTTGTCTGGACAAATACCTTACTACAGCAGGGACCAGGGAGACTGTACTTGCCTGGACAAATACCATACTACAGCAGGGACCAGGGAGACTGTACTTGTCTGGACAAATACCTTACTGTAGCAGGGACCAGGGAGACTGTACTTGCCTGGAACAATACCATACTACAGCAGGGACCAGGGAGACTGTAATTGTCTGGACAAATACCTTACTACAGCAGGGACCAGGGAGACTGTACTTGCCTGGATAAATACCATACTACAGCAGGGACCAGGGAGACTGTACTTGTCTGGACAAATACCTTACTGTAGCAGGGACCAGGGAGACTGTACTTGCCTGGAACAATACCATACTACAGCAGGGACCAGGGAGACTGTACTTGTCTGGACAAATACCTTACTACAGCAGGGACCAGGGAGACTGTACTTGCGTGGACAAATACCTTACTACAGCAGGGACCAGGGAGACTGTACTTGCCTGGACAAATACCTTACTACAGCAGGGACCAGGGAGACTGTACGTGCCTGGACAAATACCTTACTACAGCAGGGACCAGGGAGACTGTACTTGCCTGGACAAATACCTTACTACAGCAGGGACCAGGGAGACTGTACTTGCCTGGAACAATACCATACTACAGCAGGGACCAGGGAGACTGTACTTGTCTGGACAAATGCCTTACTACAGCAGGGACCAGGGAGACTGTACTTGCCTGGACAAATACCTTACTACAGCATGGACCAGGGAGACTGTACTTGCGTGGACAAATACCTTACTGCAGCAGGGACCAGGGAGACTGTACTTGCCTGGACAAATACCTTACTGCAGCAGGGACCAGGGAGACTGTACTTGCCTGGACAAATACCTTACTACAGCAGGGACCAGGGAGACTGTACTTGCCTGGACAAATACCTTACTACAGCAGGGACCAGGGAGACTGTACTTGCCTGACAAATACCTTACTACAGCAGGGACCAGGGAGACTGTACTTGCCTGGACAAATACCTTACTACAGCAGGGACCAGGGAGACTGTACTTGTCTGGACAAATACCTTACTACAGCAGGGACCAGGGAGACTGTACTTGTCTGGACAAATACCTTACTACAGCAGGGACCAGGGAGACTGTACTTGCCTGGAACAATACCATACTACAGCAGGGACCAGGGAGACTGTACTTGTCTGGACAAATACCTTACTACAGCAGGGACCAGGGAGACTGTACTTGCCTGGACAAATACCTTACTACAGCAGGGACCAGGGAGACTGTACTTGCCTGGACAAATACCTTACTGTAGCAGGGACCAGGGAGACTGTACTTGTCTGGACAAATACCTTACTACAGCAGGGACCAGGAAGACTGTACTTGTCTGGACAAATACCTTACTACAGCAGGGACCAGGGAGACTGTACTTGCCTGGAACAATACCTTACTACAGCAGGGACCAGGGAGACTGTACTTGCCTGGAACAATACCATACTACAGCAGGGACCAGGGAGACTGTACTTGTCTGGACAAATACCTTACGACAGCAGGGACCAGGGAGACTGTACTTGTCTGGACAAATACCTTACTACAGCAGGGACCAGGGAGACTGTACTTGCCTGGACAAATACCATACTACAGCAGGGACCAGGGAGACTGTACTTGTCTGGACAAATACCTTACTGTAGCAGGGACCAGGGAGACTGTACTTGCCTGGAACAATACCATACTACAGCAGGGACCAGGGAGACTGTAATTGTCTGGACAAATACCTTACTACAGCAGGGACCAGGGAGACTGTACTTGCCTGGATAAATACCATACTACAGCAGGGACCAGGGAGACTGTACTTGTCTGGACAAATACCTTACTGTAGCAGGGACCAGGGAGACTGTACTTGCCTGGAACAATACCATACTACAGCAGGGACCAGGGAGACTGTACTTGTCTGGACAAATACCTTACTACAGCAGGGACCAGGGAGACTGTACTTGCGTGGACAAATACCTTACTACAGCAGGGACCAGGGAGACTGTACTTGCCTGGACAAATACCTTACTACAGCAGGGACCAGGGAGACTGTACGTGCCTGGACAAATACCTTACTACAGCAGGGACCAGGGAGACTGTACTTGCCTGGACAAATACCTTACTACAGCAGGGACCAGGGAGACTGTACTTGTCTGGACAAATACCTTACTACAGCAGGGACCAGGGAGACTGTACGTGCCTGGACAAATACCTTACTACAGCAGGGACCAGGGAGACTGTACTTGCCTGGAACAATACCATACTACAGCAGGGACCAGGGAGACTGTACTTGCCTGGAACAATACCATACTACAGCAGGGACCAGGGAGACTGTACTTGCCTGGACAAATACCTTACTACAGCAGGGACCAGGGAGACTGTACTTGCCTGGACAAATACCTTACTACAGCAGGGACCAGGGAGACTGTACTTGCCTGGACAAATACCTTACTGCAGCAGGGACCAGGGAGACTGTACTTGCCTGGAACAATACCATACTACAGCAGGGACCAGGGAGACTGTACTTGTCTGGACAAATACCTTACTACAGCAGGGACCAGGGAGACTGTACTTGCCTGGACAAATACCTTACTACAGCAGGGACCAGGGAGACTGTACGTGCCTGGACAAATACCTTACTACAGCAGGGACCAGGGAGACTGTACGTGCCTGGACAAATACCTTACTACAGCAGGGACCAGGGAGACTGTACTTGCCTGGACAAATACCTTACTACAGCAGGGACCAGGGAGACTGTACTTGCCTGGACAAATACCTTACTACAGCAGGGACCAGGGAGACTGTACGTGCCTGGACAAATACCTTACTACAGCAGGGACCAGGGAGACTGTACTTGCCTGGAACAATACCATACTACAGCAGGGACCAGGGAGACTGTACTTGCCTGGAACAATACCTTACTACAGCAGGGACCAGGGAGACTGTACTTGCCTGGAACAATACCTTACTACAGCAGGGACCAGGGAGACTGTACTTGCCTGGAACAATACCTTACTACAGCAGGGACCAGGGAGACTGTACGTGCCTGGACAAATACCTTACTACAGCAGGGACCAGGGAGACTGTACTTGCCTGGAACAGTACCTTACTACAGCAGGGACCAGGGAGACTGTACTTGCCTGGAACAATACCATACTACAGCAGGGACCAGGGAGACTGTACTTGCCTGGACAAATGCCTTACTACAGCAGGGACCAGGGAGACTGTACTTGCCTGGACAAATACTTTACTGCAGCAGGGACCAGGGAGACTGTACTTGCCTGGACAAATACCTTACTGCAGCAGGGACCAGGGAGACTGTACTTGCCTGGACAAATACCTTACTGCAGCAGGGACCAGGGAGACTGTACTTGCCTGGACAAATACCTTACTACAGCAGGGACCAGGGAGACTGTACTTGCCTGGACAAATACCTTACTACAGCAGGGACCAGGGAGACTGTACTTGCCTGACAAATACCTTACTACAGCAGGGACCAGGGAGACTGTACTTGCCTGGACAAATACCTTACTACAGCAGGGACCAGGGAGACTGTACTTGTCTGGACAAATACCTTACTACAGCAGGGACCAGGGAGACTGTACTTGTCTGGACAAATACCTTACTACAGCAGGGACCAGGGAGACTGTACTTGTCTGGACAAATACCTTACTACAGCAGGGACCAGGGAGACTGTACTTGCCTGGACAAATACCATACTACAGCAGGGACCAGGGAGACTGTACTTGCCTGGACAAATACCTTACTACAGCAGGGACCAGGGAGACTGTACTTGCCTGGACAAATACCTTACTGTAGCAGGGACCAGGGAGACTGTACTTGTCTGGACAAATACCTTACTACAGCAGGGACCAGGAAGACTGTACTTGTCTGGACAAATACCTTACTACAGCAGGGACCAGGGAGACTGTACTTGCCTGGAACAATACCATACTACAGCAGGGACCAGGGAGACTGTACTTGTCTGGACAAATACCTTACGACAGCAGGGACCAGGGAGACTGTACTTGTCTGGACAAATACCTTACTACAGCAGGGACCAGGGAGACTGTACTTGCCTGGACAAATACCATACTACAGCAGGGACCAGGGAGACTGTACTTGTCTGGACAAATACCTTACTGTAGCAGGGACCAGGGAGACTGTACTTGCCTGGAACAATACCATACTACAGCAGGGACCAGGGAGACTGTACTTGTCTGGACAAATACCTTACTACAGCAGGGACCAGGGAGACTGTACTTGCCTGGACAAATACCTTACTACAGCAGGGACCAGGGAGACTGTACTTGCCTGACAAATACCTTACTACAGCAGGGACCAGGGAGACTGTACTTGCCTGGACAAATACCTTACTACAGCAGGGACCAGGGAGACTGTACTTGTCTGGACAAATACCTTACTACAGCAGGGACCAGGGAGACTGTACTTGTCTGGACAAATACCTTACTACAGCAGGGACCAGGGAGACTGTACTTGCCTGGAACAATACCATACTACAGCAGGGACCAGGGAGACTGTACTTGTCTGGACAAATACCTTACTACAGCAGGGACCAGGGAGACTGTACTTGCCTGGACAAATACCTTACTACAGCAGGGACCAGGGAGACTGTACTTGCCTGGACAAATACCTTACTGTAGCAGGGACCAGGGAGACTGTACTTGCCTGGACAAATACCTTACTGTAGCAGGGACCAGGGAGACTGTACTTGCGTGGACAAATACCTTACTACAGCAGGGACCAGGAAGACTGTACTTGTCTGGACAAATACCTTACTACAGCAGGGACCAGGGAGACTGTACTTGCCTGGACAAATACCATACTACAGCAGGGACCAGGGAGACTGTACTTGTCTGGACAAATACCTTACTACAGCAGGGACCAGGGAGACTGTACTTGTCTGGACAAATACCTTACGACAGCAGGGACCAGGGAGACTGTACTTGCCTGGACAAATACCTTACTACAGCAGGGACCAGGGAGACTGTACTTGTCTGGACAAATACCTTACTACAGCAGGGACCAGGGAGACTGTACTTGTCTGGACAAATACCTTACTACAGCAGGGACCAGGGAGACTGTACTTGCCTGGAACAATACCATACTACAGCAGGGACCAGGGAGACTGTACTTGTCTGGACAAATACCTTACTACAGCAGGGACCAGGGAGACTGTACTTGCCTGGACAAATACCTTACTGTAGCAGGGACCAGGGAGACTGTACTTGTCTGGACAAATACCTTACTACAGCAGGGACCAGGAAGACTGTACTTGTCTGGACAAATACCTTACTACAGCAGGGACCAGGGAGACTGTACTTGCCTGGAACAATACCATACTACAGCAGGGACCAGGGAGACTGTACTTGTCTGGACAAATACCTTACTACAGCAGGGACCAGGGAGACTGTACTTGTCTGGACAAATACCTTACGACAGCAGGGACCAGGGAGACTGTACTTGCCTGGACAAATACCTTACTACAGCAGGGACCAGGGAGACTGTACTTGCCTGGACAAATACCTTACTACAGCAGGGACCAGGGAGACTGTACTTGCCTGACAAATACCTTACTACAGCAGGGACCAGGGAGACTGTACTTGTCTGTGCTTGTACCAATCACTACAAAGTCTCAAAGAAATGAAACTGGGCGGATCATTGACCCAGGCCCAGGAAAAGACAATGGCAGAAACAGCTCTGCTGACTCTGCAAAGTCTCCACCCTAACAACTGGGAGCTCGTGTCAAAACTGGGAGAGCTGTCTCACAGTCGGGAGTGTGGTGCTGGAAAAGCACAGCAGGTCTCACAGCATCTGAAGAGCAGAAGAGTCGACATTTTAGGCCAGAGTCCTTCATCAGCAATGAGGCTGGGAGCCTCTGGGGTGGAGAGATAAATGGGAGGGGGGTGGGGGCTGGGGACAAGGTAGCTGAGAGAATAATAGGTGGATGGAGGTGGGGTAAAGGTGACAGGTCAGAGGAGAGGGTGGAGCAGTTGGGCAGGAAGGGAGATGGATGTGTGAAACACGTCATGAGGGTGGTGCTGAGCTGGAAGGTTGGAATGTGGGTGAGGTGGGGGAGGGGAAATGAGGAAACTGGTGAAGCCCACATTGATGCCCTGGGGTTGAAGTGTTCCAAGGCGGAAGATGAGGCGTTCTTCCTCTAGGCGTCTGGTGGTGAGGGAGCGGCGGTGAAGGAGGCCCAGGACCTCCGCTCTCTGAGACATCCTTGATCCTGGCATCAGGGAAACAACACACCATTCTGCTTTTTCTCTGCTGGCCACAGAAACATCTGTTTGTACCTCTGACTACAGAATCCCCGAACACAATTGATCTCTTGGAAGCTGACGTACCCCTCGTTGCATTAAAGCCAGTCTCAATACCAGAAACTTGGCTGTTCGTGCTACGTTCCCCTGAGAATCCATCACCCCCTACATTTTCCAAAACAGCATACCTGTTTGAAATGGGTACATCCACAAAAGACTCCTGCCCTTGGTGCCTACCTCTCTTACCCTTCCTGGAGTTAACCCATCTATGTCACTGTATCTGAGACTTTCCCCCCTTCTTCAGGAATCAGGGTTTATGCCCTGAAGAAGGGCTTATGCCTGAAACGTCGATTCTCCTGTTCCTTGGATGCTGCCTGACCTGCTGCGCTTTTCCAGCAACACATTTTCAGCTCTGACCTCCAGCATCTGCAGCCCTCACTTTCCCCCATGACTTGTCCTACCTGTCTATCTACTTTTCCACCTATTCACTCCACCCTCCTCCCTGACCTATCACCTTCATCCCCTCCCCCACTCACCCATTGTACTCTATGCTACTTTCTCCCCACCCCCACCCTCCTCTAGCTTATCTCTCCACCCTTCAGGCTCTCTGCTTGTATTCCTGATGTCGATTTGACTGCTCCTCGGATGCTGCCTGAACTGCTGGGCTTTTCCAGCACCTCTAATCCAGAAGCATACATAGGGTCCAGCAGCTAAGAACGGAGCGGGCTCTGGAAGAATATCGGAAGAGTTGGACCAGTCTTAAACGAGGAATCAAGTGGGCTAAAAGGGGTCATGAAATAGCTTTAGCGAGCAGAATTAAGGAGAATCCCAAAGCATTTCATTCTTATATAAGAAGCAAGCGGGAAACGAGAGAAAGGATTGGTCCACTAAAGGATAATGAAGGAAAGCTGTGTGTCGAACCTGAGAGAATGGGTGAGATTCTGAATGATTACTTTGCATCAGTGTTCACTGAGGAGAGGGACATGATGAATGTTGAGATTAGAGATCGAAGTTTGATTCGTCTGGATCACGTTGACATAAGTATGGGAGATGTGTTGTGTAGGCAAGAGGTTATTAAGGTGGACAAATTTCCAGGACCAGATGGGATCTATCTCAGGTTGCTGAGGGAGGTGAGAGAGGAAAGAGCTGGGGCCCTGACAGATATCTTTGTGGCATCCTCAAATACAGGTGAGGTGCCAGAGGACTGGAGGGTTGCTCATGTTGTCCCCCTGTACAAGAAGGGTAGTAGGGATATTCCGGGTAATTATAGACCGGTGAACCTGACGTCAGTGGTGGGAAAGTTGCTGGAGAGGGTACTGAGGGATAGGATCTATTTATATTTAGAAAAGAATGGGCTTATCAGTGACAGGCAACATGGTTTTGTGAGGGGGAGATCGTGCCTTACCAATTTAATAGAGTTCTTCAAGGAAGTGACCAAGTTGATAGATGAAGGAAGGGCTGTTGATGTCATATACACGGATGTCATATACAAGGTGTTTGATAAGGTTCCCCATGGTAGACTAATGGAGAAAGTGAAGTCACATGGTGTGCAGGGTGTTCTAGCGAGGTGGATAAAGAACTGGTTGAGCAACAGGAGACAGAGAGTAGTAGTTGAAGGGAGTTTCTCGAAATGGAGAAAGGTGACCAGTGGTGATCCACAGGGATCAGTGCTGGGGCCACTGTTGTTTGTGATATACATAAATGATCTGGAAGAGGGCACTGTTGGTATGATCAAGTTTGCAGATGACAAAAAGATTAGTGGAGTAGCAGAAAGCATAAGGGAGTGCCAGAGAATACAGGAGGATATAGATAGACTGGAGAGTTGGGCGGGGACGTGGCAGATGGCTTTCAATCCAGACAAATGTGAGGTGATGCATTTTGGGAAGTCTAATTCTAGAGCCAACAAAACAGTAAACAGAAGAGCCTTGGGAAAAGTTGATGGGCAGAGAGATCTGGGAGTGCAGGTCCATTGTACCCTGAAGGTTGCTGCACAGGTGGATAGAGTGGTCAAGAAGGCATATAGTATGCTTGCCTTCATTGGAAGGGATATTGAGTATGAGAGCTGGCAAGTCATGTTAACATTGTACAAGACATTGATTTGGCCACATTTAGAATACGGTGTACAGTTCTGGTCCCCACATTACCAAAAGGATGTGGACGCTTCGGAGAGGGTGCAGAGAAGGTTTACGAGGATGCTGCCTGGTGTGGAAGATGCGAGTTGTGAAGAGAGGTTGAGTAGGTTAGGTTTATTTTCATTAGAAAAAAGGAGATTATGGGGGGACTGATTGAGGTTTACAAAGTCATGAAGGGTATAGACAGGGTGGATAGAGACAAGCTTTTTCCCAGGGTGAAGGATTCAATAACGAGAGGTCACGATTTCAAGATGAGAGGTGGAAAGTTTAAGGGGAATACACACGGCAAGTACTTCACACACAGAGGGTGGTGGGTGTCTGGAATGCGTTGCCAGCAGAGGTGGTAGAGGCAGGCACGGTAGATTCATTTAAGATGCGTCTGGACAGGTACATGAGTGGGTGGGGAACAGAGGGATACAGATGTTTAGGAATTGGGTGACAGGTTTAGACAGTGGATTTGGATCAGTTCAGGCTTAGAGGGCCGAAGGGCCTGTTCCAGGGCTGTAAAATTTCTTTGTTCTTTGTTCTATTCAGTCCGTATCCCTCTATTCCCTTTCTATTCACGAAACCATCCGGATGCCTCTTAACGTGCCTGCTTCTCCCACCTCCTCCGGCAGTGGACTCTGCCTGAGAAACTTCCCTCACACATCTCCATTGAACATGCCCCCTCCCCCCTCCCGTGTAATGGAAACTTCAACCCTGAGAAAAAGCCCCTGACGAGCCACCCTATCTCTGCTTCTTGTAATTGTATAGGCCTCTATCAAGTCTCCTCCTTTCACCTTTGCTCAGAGCCAATGCCCCTCAAGACCAGGCAGCATCCTGGTGAACCTTCTCAGCACTCCCTCCAAAGTTTCCTTGTTGTTCTGGTCGAGTTGCGATAGAAATTGCACACAATACTTCAAATGTAGGCTAACAAGGGTTCTATATAGCTGCAACATGGAGCTTAGATCAGAGTGGTGCTGGAAAAACACAGCAGGTCAGGCAGCATCCGAGGAGCAGGAAAATCGACATTTCAGGCAAAAGCCTGATGAAGGGCTTTTGCCCGAAACGTCGATTTTCCTGCTGTTCGGATGCTGCCTGACCTGCTGTGCTTTTCCAGCACTGCTCTGATCTAAACTCTAGTTTCCAGCATCTGCAGTCCTCACTTTTGCCTGAAGCGTGAAGCTGACTATTCTTGCACTCTGTGCCCCAGTCATGGTTTGCAATTCTGTAAATCTACCTAATATTCATGAAGGAGTGTTCACTGTTGTGGGTTTTGTTTCAGGTTTGTAACTATTTTGATCACTGTCACTGTGAAATGGGCTGGTCTCCTCCATTCTGTGATGTTGAAGGGGTTGCTGGCAGTTTTGAGAGTGGACCATTGGTTGAGATCCCAGGTAAACATTTCAGTTCCTGTGCTCTTTCCCATCTACACATTCTCCCTGCTGTGTCTTTCTCTGCTGTTTCTCCACGTCAGCTCCACTTGTACCATGAAGCATATTTACCAGGTTTCTGAAACACAAATTAAACGAGCCACTTCAGCAGGATAAATGAAGCAGAAAAGAATTTTGAAACCAAATTGGGAGAGCTCGATCTAGAACAAGGAAATGGCAGTGGATTTAAACAGATATTCTGCATCTGCCTTTCTGGTGGAAGATACTTTAAACATCGCATTAATGCAAAAAATCAAAGGGGAGGAATTAAATACCTTCACCATCACTGAAGAAGTTGTATTAGACACACTAAAGGGTGGTACGATGGCACAGTGGTTAGCACTGCTGCCTCACAGTGACAGGGTCCCAGTTCGATTCCAGCCTCGGGCGACTGTCTGTGTGGAGTTTGCACATTCTCCCCGTGTCTGCGTGCAGGTCAGGTGAATTGACCATGCTAAATTGCCCATTGTATCAATGTGTATGTTAGCTTCGTTAATCAGGGAAAATGTAGAGTAATAGGGGAGGGGAATGGATCTGGGTGGGCTACTCTTCGAAGGGTCAGTGTGGACTTGGGAAGCCAAATGGCCTGTTTCCACACTGTAAGGATTCTAAGAGGATGAAAGAGGGCTAAAGGCAGATAAGTCCCTGGTCCTGATGACTTGCATCCTAGTATCCTAAAAGAAGGAGCTACAGAAATAGTGGATACGTTGATTGTAATTTTCCAAAAACCCTTGGATTCTGGAGAAGTATTAGTGCGCCAATGTGACAGCTCAATTCAGAAAGGGAGGGAGAGAGGTAAAAAGCAGGTAACTACAGGCCAATTAGCCGAGCATGCTTGATCAGATTATAATTTTGTAAATATTCTGCAAATACTTTAATAATTGATGCAGTACATGTCCACATGAGTCAACATGGCTTTATGGAAAGGAAATTGTATCTGACTAACGTCTTTGCATTTATTAAGGATGTATCAACCAGAGTCATAAATTCATGCAGCTTGGAAACAAACCCTTTGCCCAACTCAAACTTGCTGACTATGTTTCCCAAACTGAACTAGTCCCAATTTGCCTGTGTTTGGCCCATATTCCTCGAAATCATTCCTATCCATGTACCTGTTCAATTATCTATTAAATGTTGTAATTGTACTCACCTCTATCACTTCCTCTGGCACCCTCTGTGTGAAAATGTTGCCCCTCAGGTCCCTTTTAAGTCCTTCCCCTCTCACCTTAAACCTATGCCCCTTGTTTTGGACTACCCTACCCTGGAGACCTTGGCTATTCAACATTTCGATGCCCCTCGAGATTTTATAAACCTCTATGAGGGCATTCCTGATAACTCCAGCTTGATAACATCCTTCCTATAGCAGGAAGAGCAGAATTATACAGAGTACTCCAAACATGGCCTCCCCAATATTCTTTGCAGCACCTCCATCATGTCCCAACTCCTGTACTCAGTGCTCTGACCGATGAGAGCAAGCATGACAAATGCCTTTTTCACTAATCTGTCCACCTGTGATGCCATTTTCAAGGTGCTCTGGACCTGCACCCTCGGGTGTCTGTTCGACATCACACCCCAGGGCCCTACCATCGCTGTGTAAGTTCTTACCAAAATGTAAAACCTCATATTTGTCTAAGTTACATAGAACATAGAACATAGAAAAGTACAGCACAGAACAGGCCCTTTGGCCCACGATGTTGTGCTAATGTAACCTAACCTACGCACCCCTCAACTCACTGCTATCCAGGTGCATGTCCAGCAGTCGCTTAAATGTCCCCAAAGACTCTGCTTCCACCACCACCGCTGGTAACACATTCCATGCATTCACAACTCTCTGGTTAAAGAACCTACCTCTAAACCTTCCTCCTAATATCTTCAAACTATGTCCCCTCATGCCAGTCAATCCTGCTCTGGGGAAAAGTCTCTGGCTTTTGACACTATCCATTCCTCTCATTATCTTGTCTATCTCGATCAGGTCTCCGCTCTCCCTCTTTCTCTTCAGAGAGAAAAGTTCAGGCTTAGTCAACCTCTCTTCACAAGTCAAGCCCTCCAGTCTAGGCAGCATCCTGGTAAATCTTCATTGCACCCTCTCCAAAACCTCTGTATCTTTCCTATAGCTGGGCAACCAGAACTGGACACAATATTCCAAGTGTGGCCTCACCAGGGACTTGTAGAGCTGCAGCAAAACCTCGCGGCTCTTAAACTCGATCCCCCTGTTAATGAAAGCCAAAACACCATGTGCTTTCTTAACAACCCTATCCATTTGGGATCTATGTACTTGCACACCAAGATCCCTCTGTTCCTCAACACTGCCAAGAATCCTGTCTTTAATCCTATATTCAGCATTCAAGTTTGACCATTCAAAATGCATCACTTTCCATTTATCCAGGTTGAACTCCATCTGCCATTTCTCAGCCCAGCTCTGCATCCTGTCTATGTCGCACTGCAGCCTGCAGTAGCCCTCGATACTATCGACGACACCTTCAACCTTTGTGTCATCTGCAAATTTACTAACCCATCCCTCAACCTCCTCATTCAAGTCATTTATAAAAACTACAAAGAGCAGAGGCCCACATACAGAGCCCTGCAGGACCCCACTCAACACTGACCTCCAGCCAGAATACTTCCCATATACAACCACTCTCTGCCTTCTGTCAGCCAGCCAAATCTGAATCCAGATAGTCAAATCTCCCTGTATCCCATACTTCCTGACTTTATGAATGAGCCTACCATGGGGAATCTTATAAACTGCCTTGCTGAAGTCCATATGCACCATATCCACTACTCGACCTTCACTGACATGTCTCGTCACCTCCTCAAAGAACTCAATAAGATTTGTGAGGCATGACCTACCCCTCTCAAAGCCATGCTGACTGCCTTTAATCACACTATGCTTTTCCAAATAGTCATAAATCCTATCCCTCAGAATTCTTTCCAAAACCTTGCTGACCACAGATGTGAGACTGACTGGTCTGTAGTTGCCAGAGATTTCCCTATTCTCCTTCTTGAAAAGAGGAACAGCATTCGCCTCTCTCCAATCCTCAATGTACGACTCCCGTGGAGACTGAGGAGGCAAATATCCTCGCCAGCGGCTTAGCAACCTCCTTTCTCGCTTCCCGAAACAGCCGAGGATAAATCTGGTCTGGCCCTGGGGACTTATCAATCTTAATGTTTTCCAAAATTTCCAGCACATCAACTTCATCAATCTTAATCTGGTCAAGACTGTATCCCAGCTCCTCTAAGTTTTCATTTACAACAAGTTCCTTTCCTTGGTTAAAACTGAAGCAAAAAACTCATTTAGGGCTTCCCCTATCTGCTCAGACTCCACACACAAGTTCCCTCCGTTTTCCCTGATCGGCCCGACCTTCTCCCTGATCAATCTCTTATTCCTCACATATGAGTAAAATGCCTTTGGATTCTCCCGAATCCTTCTTGCCAAGCCCTTTTCGTGCCCCCTCCTGGCTCTCCTCAGTCCATTTCTGAGCTCCTGTCCAGCAAGCCTATAATCCTCTAAAGCTGTGCTAGACCCTGCTCCCTCCACCTTACGTAAGCTGCCTTCTTCCTTTAGATGAGAAGTTCCTCTGTTCTCATCATCCAATGTTCCTTAATCTTACCCCTTCTAACCTGTCTCAGAGGAACAAATTTGTGCATCACTCGCAACAACTGCTCCTTAAATAGTCTCCACATTTCTGCTGTGCCCTTTCTGTGGAACAATTGCTCCCAGTCTGTACTTCCCAACTCATGTCTGATAGCGTCATAATTTCCTTCTCCCCAATTAAATATCTTCCCTCAGTAACTGCGCCTTTCACTTTCCAAGGCTATGCTAAATGTGAGGCAGTTGTGATCACTGTCACCAAAGTGCTCTCCCACCGCGAGATCTGACACCTGTCCTGGCTCGTTGCTGAGCACCAAATCCAAAGTGGCCTCTCCGCTCATCGGTCTGTCTACATACTGAGTAAGGAAACCCTCCTGAACACACCTGACAATATTGACTCCATCCAAACCATCTGCACTAAGGAGGTTCCAGTCGATATTGGGAAAGTTGAAGTCACGCATAACAACAATCCTGCTACATCTACATTTTTCCAGAATCTGCCCGCCTATGAGATCTTCAATCTCTCTACTGCTATTAGGGGGTCTGTAGTAAACCCCCATTGCGGTGGCTGTTCCCAACTTCCACCCATAGTGACTCAGTAGACAAACCTTCCTCAGCAACCTTCGTTTCTGTAGCTGTGATGCATTCTCTGACTGGAAATGCTACACCCCCTCCTCTTTTTCCACCCTCCCTGTTCTTTTTAAACGTTCTAAACCCTGGAACATCAAGCAACCATTCCTGCCCCAGTGAAACCCACGTCTCCGTTATGGCCACAACATCGTAGTCCCAAGTACTGATCCATGCTCTGAGTTCGTCACTCTTATTTCTGACACTCCTTGCATTAAAGCATACACACTTTAACTGATCCCTTTGTTTTATTGCTTGAGAAACCTTCCTGATAGATTCAATATATCCTGTCACTATCCCGTCTGCAACTGACCCACTCTCAGACATGTGGCTTTGATTCCCACCCCCCTGCCAAACTAGTTTAAAACCCTCCCGAACCACACAAGCACATCTCCCACCAGGACATTTGTGCCCCTCCACTTCAGGGGCAACCCGTCCTTCATGTACAGGTCCCACCTTCCCCAGAAGGTATCCAATGGTCTAGGTACCTGAAACCCTCCCTCCTGCACCAGCCTCGCAGCCACGTGTTAAGCTGCATTCGCTGACTGTTCCTCATCTCACTATCTCATGGCACCGATAGCAAACCTGAGATCACTACTCTACTCATCCTGCTCTTCAGCTTCCAACCTAACCCTCTGTAGTCACTTTTTCAGATCCTCAATCCCTTTCTTGGCTATATCATTGGGGCCAATATGTACCACGGTTTCTGGCCGCTCCCCCTCCCCCTTCAGGATCCTGTAAATCTGATCAGAGACCCTGGCACCGGGAAGGCACCATACCTATCGGGAGTCCCGTTCCTGACCACAAAATCTCCTGTCAATCTGTCTCACTATTGAGTCCCCTACAACTAGCGCTTTCCTATTCTCCCCCCTCCCCTTCTGAGCCTCAGTGCCTGAGACCTGACAACTATGGCTTTCCCCTGGTAGGATATCCCCACCAGCAGACTCCAAAACGGTATACTTATTGCTGAGGGGAACTGCCACAGGGGATCCCTGCTCTGATTGTCAGTTCCCTTTCCTCCCTCTGACAGTAACCCAGCTGTCCTTATCCTGTGTCTGGGGAGTGACCACCTCCCTGTACATCCTCTCAATTTCCCCCTCAGCCTCCCGGATGGTCCATAGTTCATCTAGCTCCAGCTCCAGTTCCTTAACTCGGTTTTCAAGGAGCTGGAGTTGGGTGCACTTCCCACTGAAGAATGTGAAGTGTCTCTCACCTGCCACATTCTGCAGGAGGAACATGCTCTAACATCCATCTCACCCACTTAAAACCTTCCCAGAAGTCCTTTGCTGCACCCTCGCATCTCTCGGTAAATGGAGGCCTAAAACGCCTGAAGTAAGTGTTTCCAATGCTATTTGTCGGCTCAGTTGATCAAGTTCCTGTTGTAGACTCAGATAACTTTCTGAATTGAATTGAATCTATTGTCACATGTATCGAAGCACAGTGAAAAGCTTTGTCTTCACTGTCCTTTCTCCCACAATTTTGGCAGCCTTTCTTAAATACATTAGCCACCCTCCCGATTTCCAGCACCTCATCTCTGCTCGGGGGGCCCCCCACAATTTCTTCTCTCTCACTTACCAAAATATCATGCGATACACCTGATCACGTCTCAAGGATTTATCCACTTTTATGTATTTTAAGACTTCCAGCATCTCCACTTCAGTTATGTGGACTCTTTTCAAGACTTCACTATTCATTTCCTTGAGTTCCCCACCTTCCGTGTCTTCCTCTCCAGTACATAATGATGAGGAATATTTGTTTAGGATCTCACCAATCTCCTGTGGCTCCAAACACAGATGGCCTTGTTGATCTTCAAAGCTACCTATTCTCTCCCTAGTTACTCTTTTACCATTAATCTCTTTGGATTCTCTTCACTGAGTCAGTATGGGTGGAAGTCTGAAACAGGAAAGGAATAGTCACTATATTGGGAGTTTTCTATAGACAAAAGTGTGGTGCTGGAAAAGCACAGCCGGTCAGGCAGCATCCGAGGAGCAGGAGAATCAACGTTTTGGGCATAAACCCTTCATCAGGAGGAGGATGCTGCCTGACTGGCTGTGCTTTTCCAGCACCACACTCTTGACTCTGATCTCCTGCCTCTGCAGTCCTCACCTTCTCCTAGGTTTCTGCACACTCCAATGACAACAGAGACACGGAGGAGCAGATTGGGAGGCAGAGTTTGGAAAGCTGCAGATGTAACAGTTATTGTCAGGGGAGACTTTGACTTCCCTCATATTGATTGTAGTCTCCTTAGTTCAAATAGTTTGGATGCAGCAGTTTTTGTCAGGTTTGTCCAGAAAGGGTTCCTAACTCAGTATGTAGATTGGCTGACGAGAGGGGAGACCATGTTGGATTTGGTGCTTAGCAACAAACCAGGCCAGGGGTCAGAGCACTTTGGTGATAGTGATCACAACTCCATGATCATTACTATACACATGGAGAAGTTTAGGAGCAGACAGTATGGGAAAGTATTTAATTGGGGGGGGGGGGGGGGGGGAGTTAAAATGCTATTAAGCAGGAACTGGGGCACCTAAACAGGGAGCAGATGTTCTCAGGGAAATGCACAACAGAATGTGGAAGTTGTTTAGGGAGCACTTGCTGATAGAGCTGGATAGGTTTGTCCCACTGAGGCAAGGAACGGATGGTAGGACGAAGGAACCTTTGGTAACAAGGGATGTGGAACATCTCATCAAGAGGAAGAGGGAAGTTTACTTAAGGTTGAGGAGGCAAGGATCTGACAGGGTTCGAGGGGGTTACAAGGTAGTCAGGAAGGAACTGAAGAGTGGACTTAGGAGAGCTAGAAGGGGACATTGAAAAGCTTCATTGGGTAGGATTAAGGAGAGGGCTAAGGCGTTTTACACTTATGTGAGGAACAAGAGGATGACCAAAGTGAGGGTAGGGCCGATCAGGGATAGTGGAGGGAACTTGCGCCTGGAGTGGGAAGAGGAAGGGGAGGGCCTTAATGAATACTTTGCTTCAGTATTCACTTGTGAGAGGGACCTTGTCTTTTGTGAGGACAGTGTGAAACAGGCTGATACACTCAAACAGGTTGGTGTTAGGAAGGAGGATGTGCTGGAAGTTTTGAAAAACATAAGGATAGATAAATCCCCTGGGCCAGATGGGATATATCCAACATTACTACAGGAAGTGAGGGAAGAGATTGCTGCACCTTTGGTGATAATCGTTGCACCCTCACTGTCCACTGGAGTAGTACCAGATGATTGGAAGGTGGCAAATGTTATTGCCTTGTTCAAGAAAGGGAATAGGGATAATCCTGGGAATTACGGACAAGTCAGTCTGAGGTTGGTGGTCAGTGGATTATTGGAGAGGATTCTGAGAGACAGGATTTATGATTACTTGGACACCATTGTTTGATTAGAGATGGTCAGCATGGCTTTGTGAGGGGCAGGTCATGCCTCACAAACCTTAATGAATTCTTTGAGGATGTGACAAAATACATTGATGATGGATGATGTGGTGTATGTGGATTTTGATAAGGTTTGTAAGTCATTTGATAAGGTTCCTCATGCTAGGCTTATTCAGAAAGTAAGGAGACCTGGGACGCAGGGAAATGTGGCTGTCTGGATACAGAATTGGCTGGCGCATAGAATACAGAGGGAACTTGGTGACCAGTGGTGTTCTGCAGGGATTGATTCTGGAACCACTGTTCTTTGTTATTTTTATAAATGACTTGGATGAGGAAGTGGAAGGGTGGGTTAGTAAGTTTGCCAATGACACCAAGGTTGGTGGAGTTGTGGATAGTGTGGAGGGCTGTTGTAGGCTGCAACAGGACATTGACAGAGTGGTTTGGCATTACTGATCGAGCTGGACACCAAGAGCCACTCTTGGTGGTTGGACATTGATATCCCACACCCAGAGTACATTCTGTGTCCTTGCCACCCTCAGTGCTTCCTCTGAGTGTTGTTCAACTTGGAGGGGTAATGATTCATCAGCCGAGGGAGGGTGGTACGTGGTAATCAGCAGGGGGTTTCCTTGCCCGTGTTTCACCTGAAGTCATGAGACTTCATGGGGTCCGGAGTCAATGTTGAGGATTCCCAGGGCAACTCCCTCCCCACCGTATCCCACTGTGCTGTCCCCTCTGCTGGGTCTGTCCTGCCGGTGGGACTGGGCCTATCCAGGGATGGAGATGGTGGGGTCTGGAACATTGTCTGTGAGGTATGATCCCGTGAGTATGACTGTGTCAGGCTGTTACTGGACAAATCAATGAGACAGCTCTCCCAGTTTTGGCACTGGCCCCAAGATGTTCATGAGGGGGACTTTGCAGGGTTGGCAGGGCTAGAACATAGAACAATACAGCACAGAACAGGCCCTTCGGCCCACGATGTTGTGCTGAACATTTGTCCTAGCTTAAGCACCCATCCATGTACCTATCCAATTGTCGCTTAAAGGTCACCAATGATTCCGACTCTGCCACTCCCACAGGCAGCGCATTCCATGCCCCCACCACTCTCTGGGTAAAGAACCCACCCCTGACATCCCCCCTATACCTTCCACCTTTCACCTTAAATTTATGTCCCCTTGTAACACTCTGTTGTACCCGGGGAAAAAGTCTCTGACTGTCTACTCTATCTATTCCCCTGATCATCTTATAAACCTCTATCAAGTCACCCCTCATCCTTCGCCGTTCCAACGAGAAAAGGCCTAGCACTCTCAACCTATCCTCGAACGACCTATTCTCCATTCCAGGCAACATCCTGGTAAATCTTCTCTGCACCCTCTCCAAAGCTTCCACATCTTTCCTAAAGTGAGGCGACCAGAACTGCACACAGTACTCCAACTGTGGCCTAACCAAAGTCCTGTACAGTTGCAACATCACTTCACGACTCTTGAATTCAATCCCTCTGCTAATGAACGCTAATACACCATAGGCCTTCTTACAAGCTCTATCCACCTGAGTGGCAACTTTCAAAGATCTATGAACATAGACCCCAAGATCCCTCTGTTCCTCCACCTCACTAAGAACCCTACCGTTAACCCTGTATTCCGCATTCTTATTTGTCTTTCCAAAATGGACAACCTCACACTTGGCAGGGTTTATTCTCTTGTATTTTCCATCCCTAAGAATGATTTGACCTGGTTCATTCATTTCCTCACGATTTGTAGGCATCTGGATACCAAATGACTTGCTTAACATTTTCAGAGGGAATTTAAGAATCAACCAGGTTGCTGGAGTCTGGAGTCACCAGGTGAGGACAGTGGGTGTCCATTGCTCACAACAACTGATCCTTGGTCTAGCTTTTAATTAGATGCAACTTTCAAACATTTTCTGGTGTGATTTGAAATGGTGTCCCCACACCCTTGGCCTGAGACTTGGACTAATATTTGGTGCAATAACACTATGACTTATCACTGTCCTTTCAGACCCCAGCGGAGCACTGTGTGAAAGCAGTTCCCTAAATTCAGGATGAATTTTCTGTTCTGAGCTGATGTGTGGGGTGTACACTTGGGTGTATGTGGTCTGATTGATTTCTCCTCCCTTTCCCCAGGGAGACCTGATTCCATAGGCACTACAATCTTGGTACCGATTTTGACAATATCAGTTGTTACCTACATTGCCACGAAGTTTCTCATAAAGAAGATTTCATGTACCAGACCGGGTGCACATGCTCCAGCCGCTGAGCTGACTTGTCAGGCAAGGTAAGCACTGCTGGACTTACACAGAGCAGCAGAGCTGCAGCTAACGGCTAGGTCAGGACTAGGAAACAGATCAGGATTGGGAATGGATCAGGACCAGGAATGGATCAGGACTGGGAATGGACCAGGATGGGGAATGGATCAGGACTAGAAAACGAATCAGGACTGGGAAATGAATCAGGACTGGGAGTGGATCAGGACTGGGAGTGGATCAGGACTGGGAGTGGATCAGGACTGGGAGTGGATCAGGACTGGGAGTGGATCAGGACGGGGAGTGGATCAGGACTGGGAGTGGATCAGGACTGGGAGTGGATCAGGACTGGGAGTGGATCAGGACGGGGAGTGGATCAGGACGGGGAATGGATCAGGACGGGGAATGGATCAGGACTGGGAGTGGATCAGGACGGAGAATGGATCAGGACTGAGACTGGATCAGGACTTGGGAATGGATCAGGACGGGGAGTGGATCAGGACTTGGGAATGGATCAGGACAGGGAGTGGATCAGGACAGGGAGTGGATCAGGACAGGGAGTGGATCAGGACAGGGAGTGGATCAGGACTGGGAGTGGATCAGGACGGGGAATGGATCAGGATTGAGACTGGATCAGGACTGGGAGTGGATGAGGACGGGGAATGGATCAGGACGGGGAATGGATCAGGACGGGGAGTGGATCAGGACTGGGAGTGGATCAGGACTGGGAGTGGATCAGGACTGGGAGTGGATCAGAATGGGGAATGGATCAGGACTAGAAAATGAATCAGGACTGGGAAATGAATCAGGACTGAGAGTGGATCAGGACTGGGAGTGGATCAGGACTGGGAGTGGATCAGGACGGGGAATGGATCAGAATGGGGAATGGATCAGGACTAGAAAACGAATCAGGACTGGGAAATGAATCAGGACTGGGAGTGGATCAGGACTGGGAGTGGATCAGGACTGGGAGTGGATCAGGACTGGGAGTGGATCAGGACTGGGAGTGGATCAGGACGGGGAATGGATCAGGACGGGAAATGGATCAGGACTGAGAATGGATCAGAATGGGGAATGGATCAGGACTGAGAATGGATCATGACGGGGAATGGAACAGGACTGAGAATGGATCAGGACTGAGAATGGATCAGGACTGGGAGTGGATCAGGAAGGGGAATGGATCAGGACGGGGAATGGATCAGGACGGGGAGTGGTTCAGGACGGGGAGTGGATCAGGACTGGGAGTGGATCAGGACTGGGAGTGGATCAGGACAGGGAGTGGATCAGGACAGGGAGTGGATCAGGACTGGGAGTGGATCAGGACGGGGAATGGATCAGGATTGAGACTGGATCAGGACTGGGAGTGGATGAGGACGGGGAATGGATCAGGACGGGGAATGGATCAGGACTGGGAGTGGATCAGGACTGGGAGTGGATCAGGACTGGGAGTGGATCAGGACTAGAAAATGAATCAGGACTGGGAAATGAATCAGGACTGGGAGTGGATCAGGACTGGGAGTGGATCAGGACTGGGAGTGGATCAGGACTGGGAGTGGATCAGGACTGGGAGTGGATCAGGACGGGGAATGGATCAGAATGGGGAATGGATCAGGACTAGAAAACGAATCAGGACTGGGAAATGAATCAGGACTGGGAGTGGATCAGGACTGGGAGTGGATCAGGACTGGGAGTGGATCAGGACTGGGAGTGGATCAGGACGGGGAATGGATCAGGACGGGAAATGGATCAGGACTGAGAATGGATCAGAATGGGGAATGGATCAGGACTGAGAATGGATCATGACGGGGAATGGAACAGGACTGAGAATGGATCAGGACTGAGAATGGATCAGGACTGGGAGTGGATCAGGAAGGGGAATGGATCAGGACGGGGAATGGATCAGGACGGGGAGTGGATCAGGACTGGGAGTGGATCAGGACTGGGAGTGGATCAGGACAGGGAGTGGATCAGGACAGGGAGTGGATCAGGACTGGGAGTGGATCAGGACGGGGAATGGATCAGGATTGAGACTGGATCAGGACTGGGAGTGGATGAGGACGGGGAATGGATCAGGACGGGGAGTGGATCAGGACGGGGAGTGGATCAGGACTGGGAGTGGATCAGGACTGGGAGTGGATCAGGACTGGGAGTGGATCAGAACTGGAAAATGAATCAGGACTGGGAAATGAATCAGGACTGGGTGTGGATCAGGACTGGGAGTGGATCAGGACTGGGAGTGGATCAGGACTGGGAGTGGATCAGGACGGGGAATGGATCAGAATGGGGAATGGATCAGGACTAGAAAACGAATCAGGCCTGGGAAATGAATCAGGACTAAGAAATGAATCAGGACTGGGAGTGGATCAGGACTGGGAGTGGATCAGGACGGGGAATGGATCAGGACGGGAAATGGATCAGGACTGAGAATGGATCAGAATGGGGAATGGATCAGGACTGAGAATGGATCATGACGGGGAATGGAACAGGACTGAGAATGGATTAGGACTGAGAATGGATCAGGACTGGGAGTGGATCAGGACTGGGAGTGGATCAGGACTGGGAGTGGATCAGGACGGGGAATGGATCAGGACGGGGAGTGGATCAGGACGGGGAGTGGATCAGGACTGGGAGTGGATCAGGACGGGGAGTGGATCAGGACTGGGAGTGGAACTGGACTGGGAATGGATCAGGACTGAGACTGGAACAGGACTGGGAGTGGATCAGGACTGGGAGTGGATCAGGACTGGGAGTGGATCAGGACTGGGAGTGGATCAGGACGGGGAATGGATCAGGACTGGGAGTGGATGAGAACGGGGAATGGATCAGGACTGAGAGTGGATCAGGACTGGGAGTGGATCAGGACTGGGAGTGGATCAGGACTGGGAGTGGATCAGGACGGGGAGTGGATCAGGACTGAGACTGGATCAGGACTGAGACTGGATCAGGACGGAGAATGGATCAGGACTGGGAATGGATCAGGACTGGAAATGGATCAGGACGGGGAGTGGTCAGGACTGGGAGTGGATCAGGACCGGGAGTGGATCAGGACCGGGAGTGGATCAGGACCGGGAGTGGATCAGGACGGGGATTGGATCAGGACTGGAAATGGATCAGGACTGAGAATGGATCAGAATGGGGAATGGATCAGGACTAGAAAACGAATCAGGACTGGGAAATGAATCAGGACTGGGAGTGGATCAGGACGGGGAGTGGATCAGGACGGGGAATGGATCAGGACGGGGAATGGATCAGGACGGGGAATGGATCAGGACTGAGAATGGATCAGGACGGGGAATGCATCAGGACTGGGAATGGATCAGGACGGGGAGTGGATCAGGACGGGGAGTGGATCAGGACTGGGAGTGGATCAGGACTGGGAGTGGATCAGGACGGGGAGTGGATCAGGACGGGGAGTGGATCAGGACGGGGAGTGGATCAGGACGGGGTGTGGATCAGGACTGGGAATGGATCAGGACGGGGAGTGGATCAGGACTGAGAATGGATCAGGACTGGGGATGGATCAGGACGGGGAGTGGATCAGGACGGGGAGTGGATCAGGACAGGGAGTGGATCAGGACTGGGAATGGATCAGGACGGGGAGTGGATCAGGACTGGGAGTGGATCAGGACGGGGAATGGATCAGGACTGGGAGTGGATGAGGACGGGGAATGGATCAGGACTGAGAATGGATCAGGACTGGGAGTGGATCAGGACTGGGAGTGGATCAGGACTGAGAATGGATCAGGACGGGGAAATGAATCAGGACGGGGAATGGATCAGGACTGGGAGTGGATCAGGACGGGGAATGGATCAGGACTGGGAGTGGACCAGGACTGGGAGTGGATCAGGACTGGGAGTGGATCAGGACGGGGAGTGGATCAGGACGGGGAGTGGATCAGGACTGAGAATGGATCAGGACAGGGAATGGATCAGGACGGGGTATGGATCAGGACTGGGAGTGGATCAGGACTGAGACTGGATCAGGACTGGGAGTGGATCAGGACTGGGAGTGGATCAGGACGGGGAATGGATCAGGACGGGGAATGGATCAGGACTGGGAGTGGATCAGGACTGGGAGTGGATCAGGATGGGGAATGGATCAGGACTGAGACTGGATCAGGACTGGGAGTGGATCAGGACGGGGAATGGATCAGGACTGAGACCGGATCAGGACTGGGGGTGGATCAGGATGGGGAAATGAATCAGGACGGTGAATGGATCAGGACTGGGAGTGGATCAGGACGGGGAGTGGATCAGGACTGGGAGTGGATCAGGACTGGGAGTGGATCAGGACTGGGAGTGGATCAGGACGGGGAATGGATCAGGACGGGGAGTGGATCAGGACGGGGAGTGGATCAGGACTGGGAGTGGAACTGGACTGGGAATGGATCAGGACTGGGAGTGGATCAGGACTGGGAGTGGATCAGGACTGGGAGTGGATCAGGACGGGGAATGGATCAGGACTGGGAGTGGATGAGAACGGGGAATGGATCAGGACTGAGAGTGGATCAGGACTGGGAGTGGATCAGGACTGGGAGTGGATCAGGACTGGGAGTGGATCAGGACTGGGAGTGGATCAGGACGGGGAGTGGATCAGGACTGAGACTGGATCAGGACTGAGACTGGATCAGGACGGAGAATGGATCAGGACTGGGAATGGATCAGGACTGGAAATGGATCAGGACGGGGAGTGGATCAGGACTGGGAGTGGATCAGGACCGGGAGTGGATCAGGACCGGGAGTGGATCAGGACGGGGATTGGATCAGGACTGGAAATGGATCAGGACTGAGAATGGATCAGAATGGGGAATGGATCAGGACTGGGAGTGGATCAGGACTGGGAGTGGATCAGGACCGGGAGTGGATCAGGACCGGGAGTGGATCAGGACGGGGATTGGATCAGGACTGGAAATGGATCAGGACGGGGAATGGATCAGGACGGGGAATGGATCAGGACTGGGAGTGGATCAGGACTGGGAGTGGATCAGGACTGGGAGTGGATCAGGACGGGGAGTGGATCAGGACGGGGAGTGGATCAGGACGGGGAGTGGATCAGGACAGGGAATGGATCAGGACAGGGAATGGATCTGGACGGGGTATGGATCAGGACTGGGAGTGGATCAGGACTGAGACTGGATCAGGACTGGGAGTGGATCAGGACGGGGAATGGATCAGGACGGGGAATGGATCAGGACGGGGAATGGATCAGGACTGGGAGTGGATCAGGACTGGGAGTGGATCAGGATGGGGAATGGATCAGGACTGAGACTGGATCAGGACTGGGAGTGGATCAGGACGGGGAATGGATCAGGACTGAGACCGGATCAGGACTGGGGGTGGATCAGGATGGGGAAATGAATCAGGACGGTGAATGGATCAGGACTGGGAGTGGATCAGGACGGAGAATGGATCAGGACAGGGAATGGATCAGGACTGGAAGTGGATCAGGACGGGAGTGGATCAGGACTGGGAGTGGATCAGGACTGGGAGTGGATCAGGACTGGGAGTGGATCAGGACGGGGAATGGATCAGGACGGGGAATGGATCAGGACGGGGAATGGATCAGGACGGGAAATGGATCAGGACTGAGAATGGATCAGAATGGGAAATGGATCAGGACTGGGTGTGGATCAGGACTGGGAGTGGATCAGGACTGGGAGTGGATCAGGACTGGGAGTGGATCAGGACAGGGAATGGATCAGGACTGAGAATGGAACAGGACTGAGAATGGATCATGACGGCGAATGGAACAGGACTGAGAATGGATCATGACGGCGAATGGAACAGGACTGAGAATGGATCATGACGGGAATGGAACAGGACTGAGAATGGATCAGGACTGGGTGTGGATCAGGACTGGGAGTGGATCAGGACTGGGAAAGGATCAGGACGGGGAGTGGATCAGAACGGGGAGTGGTTCAGGACTGGGAGTGGATCAGGACTGGGAGTGGATCAGGACTGAGAATGGATCAGGACCGGGAGTGGATCAGGACCGGGAATGGATCAGGACCGGGAATGGATCAGGACGGGGAGTGGATCAGGACTGGGAATGGATCAGGACTGGGAATGGATCAGGACTGGGAATGGGTCAGGACGGGGAATGGATCAGGACTGGGAGTGGATCAGGACTGAGAATGGATCAGGACGGGGAATGGATCAGGACTGGGAATGGATCTGGACGGGGAGTGGATCAGGACGTGGAGCAGATCAGGACGGGGAATGGGTGAGGACGGGTGTGGATCAGGACGGGGAATTGGTCAGGACTGGGAATAGGTCAGGACGGGGAGTGAATCAGGACGGGGAATAGATCAGGACGGGGAGTGGATCAGGACTGGGAATGGATCAGGACAGGGAATGGGTCAGGACGGGGAGTGGGTCAGGACTGGGAATGGATGAGGACTGAGAATGGAACCCGGACTGGGAATGGATCAGGACTGGGAATGGGTCAGGACGGGGAATGGATCAGGACTGGGAATGGATCAGGACGGGGAATGGATCAGGACGGGGAATGGATCGGGACTGGGAGTGGATCAGGACTGGGAGTGGTTCAGGACTGGGAATGGATCAGGACGGGGAGTGGATCAGGTTGGGAGTGGATCAGGACGGGGAATGGATCAGGACGGGGAATGGATGAGGACGGGTGTGGGTCAGGACGGGGAATTGGTCAGGACTGGGAATAGGTCAGGACGGGGAGTGGATCAGGACGGGGAATGAATCAGGACGGGGAATAGATCAGGACGGGGAGTGGATCAGGACTGGGAATGGATCAGGACTGGGAATGGGTCAGGACGGGGAGTGGATCAGTTCTGGAAATTGGATCAGGCTTGGGAAAGTCATCAGGACTGGGAAAGTCATCAGAATCAGAAAATGGATCAGGACCAGAAACAGGGTCAAGACTGAAGTTGGTGAATGGATGAGGAGCGAGACAGGGAGAGAGATCTGGAGTGAGCCTGAAGCCTGCATCTGGTGATGTGTTGTGACTATTTGACGTGGGAAGACCTGAAAACCATTTTAATTCAGGGTAATCATTTCTGTAGTAAGTACTTGTGTGATCAGGAGCCTCACTTCAGACTGATTGAGCTGGGGGTGAGAGTGGCAAGCTGCATAAACCAGTACACATCAGGGAGGGGTCTTTGGATTTCTTCAGTGATTGGGAAAAAGAAAGGGTGTGACTGCTAATGAGCCAAATGTGGGGATTGAGTTGGTAGAAGCACAGAAGTCTCATTGAAATTATCCAGCGGGTCTGAAGAAAATGGAGCCGACAGAGTGGATGAGCAAACTGACGATAGCACTGTGCTACTGGAAGCTGAGGGAGAGGACCAATGGTAGGAGATAATATGGTCAGGAGGATAGAATTCTCTGCAGCCAAAAGGAAGATGCTGATGCCAAGGATTAGGACATTGGGTATTCAGGAACCTGCACTGGGAGAGGAAAGCTACCGAAGTGGTCCACCTAGAATTCAACAAAATTGGTAAATCTCAGAAAAGGGTTATATTTGAGAAGGAGGAGCAGCTAAGTTAAAATTAAATGCAGAACCTGTAGGATGAAAATGTCTGGATGATTACCTCAGTCACAAGCAAATAGATTCCTTTGGCCCAGACTGTTCCATGCTGACCAAAATGTCCATCCACACTAACCCCATTTCCCTGCACTTGGCCCAAATCCGCTATCCCTTCAGCACATGTCTTCACCTGATAAAGGGACAACGCTCTGAAAGCTTGTGATTTCAAATAAACCTGGTGTCCTGTGACTTCTGACTTTGTCCAGTCTGGTCCAACACCAGCACCTCCATATTTTTGATAACATTAACTGAGATCGCCTTAGTGTGAAAGGATTAGAAGTTTTAAAGTGCATCCAGGAGAGCTTTCTGTGACAGAATAAGGCGATGCTAGACCCAGTCCCAGGGAATGAAACCAGTGGGTGAGTGATTGAAGTGTCAGTGGGTGAGCATTTTGGGGATAGTGACCATAACTCGTAGTTTCAAAGTCACTATGAGATAAGGATATTGCAGAAGTTAAGTGTCCAAATTGGGGGGAAGGTTGATTTTAATATCATTAGACAGGATTTGACAATGCAGTGGGAGCAGTTATTTGCAGGGAAGTGTCCATTTGGAAAGTGGGAGTCTTTTAAAATGGAATGTAGTGAGACTTCAGGGCCAGTGAGTTTCTCTGAGAGTGATGGGAAAAGAGCAGCAAATCCAGGAAAACTAGGAGTGTAGGAGTTGAGAGGTCATGTTGTGGCTATACAGACCACTGTTGGAATATTGCGTGCAATTCTGGTCTCCTTCCTATCAGAAGGATGTTGTAAAAACTTTACAAGGATGTTGCTAGGGTTGGAGGATTTGAGCTATAGGGAGAGATTGAATAGGCCAGGGCTGTATTCCCTGGAGACTGAGGGGTAGTGTTATAGAGGTTTATAAAATCATGAGGGGCATGGATAGGATAAATAGACAAGGTCTTTTCTCTGGGGTGGGGAAGTCCAGAACTAGAGGGCATAGGTTTAGGGTGAGAGGGAAAAGATATAAAAAGGACCTAAGGGGCAACTTTTTCACACAGTTGGTGGTGTGTGTACGGAACGAGCTGCCAGAGGAAGTGGTGGAGGTTGGTACAATTACAACATTTAAAAGGCATCTGGGTGGAAATATGAATAGGAAGGGTTTAGAGGAATATGGACCGGGTGTTGGCAAATGGGGCTAGATTAGGTTTAGGATATCTGGTCGGCATGGACGAGTTGGACTGAAGGATCTGTTTCCATGCTGTACATCTCTGTGACTCTATAAGGATTATCGAGATTTTGATAACGAACAAGAAGAAAGTAAATGGAGTCATTAAGTCATATGGCATGGAACAGACTATTCAGTCCGACCAGTCCATTCGGAACATAATGTCAAACTAATCCCATATTCCTTAAAATCTCTCCTCGTCAAATGTCTTTTAAATATACCCACATCCACCACTCCTCTGGGAGTTCATTCTACACACAAATCTTTCTCCTCATATGCCCTTCATCTTGAAGTCCCTTTCCTTGAGAAAAAAGATCTGTCATTCACCTGATCCATGCCCCTCATGATCTTATAAACCTCTATAAGGTCACCCCTCAGCCTCTGATGCTCCAGGGAAAACAGCCCCAGCCTACCCAGCCTCTCCCTATGGCTCCAACCCTCCAGTCTTGGCAACATCCTGGTAAATCTTTTCTGAACCCTCTGTGTCTGCTGCCCTTGTCCTTCTATATTGAAGTGGTCGTGGGTTTGGAAGGTGCTGCCTGAGGATCTTTGGTGAGTTTCTGCAGTGCAAGTTGTAGACAGTACACATTGCTGCTACTGAGTGTCAGTGGTGGAGGGAGTGGATGTTTGGGGACGTACTGCCAATTATTGGGCTGCTTTGTTCTTGAGTGTTGTTGGAGCTGCCCCCATCCAAGCAAGTGGGGATTATTCCATCACACTCCTGCATTGTGCCTGGTAGATGGTAGACAGGCTCTGGGGAGTCTACAAGTGAGTTACTCCCTGCAGGATTCCTAGCCTCTGATCTGCTACTGCAGTTAGTGTGTTAATAAGGTGAGTCCAGTTGAATTTCTGGTCAGTGGTAACCCCCAGGACGTTAATCGTTTGGGTTTCAGTGATATTAACTCCATGTCAAGGGTGGTAGTCAGATGATCTTGTATTAGTGATGGTCATTGGCTGGCAACTATATAGAAAAAATTCTGAGTGAACAGAACCTCACGGGTTCCAAGGAGAGTTAGCCAACTGGAGGGTGGTGGTAGAGGTTTTTTCGATTAGAGGCCTGTGACCAGGGGAGGCTGGTACAAATATGCACTGTGCCATCTGAGAGGGTGGGGGAAGCAGGTACAAATGTGGACTGTGCCACCTGGCTGTACCAGCCTCCCCCAACACTCAGGTGGCACGGTCCACATTTATACCAGCCTCCCCCAACACTCAGGTGGCACGGTCCATATTTATACCAGCCTCCCCCACTCTCTCAGGTGGCATGGTCCACATTTATACCAGCCTCCCCACACCCTCTCAGGTGGCATGGTCCACATTTATACCAGCCTCCCCCACTCTCTCAGGTGGCATGATCCACATTTGTACCTGCCTCCCCACACCCTCTCTGGTGGCACGGTCCACATTTATACCAGCCTCCCCCAACACTCTCAGGTGGCATGATCCACATTTGTACCCCCACCCTCCCAGGCGGCACAGTCCATAGTTGTAACTGCCTCCCCCACCCTCTCAGGGTGCACGGTCAGTGTTTATATCTGCCTCCCCCCATCCTCTCAGGCAGCACACTTGAGAGGGTGGGGGGAGACAGTTACAAATGTGGACTGTGCCACCTGGGAGTGTTGGGGGAGGCTGGTACATCCTGCCTGAGATATGGAGCCCAAAGCTGCTCACAATTCTCCAAATATGGTCTGACCAGAGCCTTGTAGAGCCTCAGACATACATCCCTGCTTTTATATTTAAGTCCTCTCATAATAAATGCCATCATTGCATTTGCCATCCAAACTACTGACTCAACCTGCAAGTTTACCTTGAGAGAATCCTCGACTAGATTTCCCAAGTCTCTTTACACTTCAGAGTTCTGAATTTTTACCCCATTTAGAAAATAGTCCTTGCCTCTATTCTTCCTACCACTTTCCCACATTATACTCCATCTGACAAACATATTTGTACGAGCCTCCCCCCACTCTCTCAGGCAGCACCACTGTCCACATTTGTACCTGCCTCCCCACACCCTCTATGCTTCTAAGAATAGTCTATGCCTCTATTCTTCCTACCAAAATGCATGACCTCACACTTTCTCACATTATACTCCATCTGACACCATCGGCCCTTATCTTCCTCAGTAACCTCCTGTGCTGAACTTCTTGATGACATCCCGGTAGCTGACATCCATTGGCTCTCCTTGATCTAACCTGCTTGTTACTTCCTCAAAGATCTGTCAGGCATGACCTCCCCTTGATAAACCATGCTGACTCTGCCCTATTTTACAAATACTAAGGTTAGCCTAACTCCAACTATGGTTCTCATACCTTTGCAGCATAAAAACCCACCCAGATTCTACACCATCTGACCCTACTTCGTTCCTTACTATTGATTTAATTTCATTTCTTACGAATAAAGCAACCCCACCGCTCCACCCACCTGCCTATCTGTTCATTCGGATGTATGTCCTTGAATATTCAGCCGTCAAAACAAGGCTTATTTCCCTTATTCCTTATACTGTGTGCATTTGGATATAACACCTTCAGTCCTGTATTAACCGTCCCTCTTCTCATTGTCATTCATTTGTCCAGTGTGTTTGAAGTTTGATTGCTAACCCTTTCCATACACTCTGTCTATTTATCTATGTGCTGGAGATTTTAATAACCTCTCCTGAGTTCCTTTAATTCGGGTTTTATATTTTCCCATGTAACTACAGCCCCCTGTCCCCATTTAGTTTAAAGCCCTGCCTACAGCCCTAGTTATGTGATTCATAGAACATAGAACAGTACAATGCAGTACCGGCCCTTCGGCCCTCGATGTTGTGCCAACCTTTTATCCCACTCTAAGATCAGACTAACCTCCATACCCTACATTGTACTATCATCCATGTGCCTATCCAAGAGTCGCTTAAATGTCCCTAATGTCCCTGACTCTACTCCCATCACTGGCAGTACATTCCACACACCCATCAATCTCAGTGTAGAGAACCAACCTCTGCCATCTCCCCTAATCCTTTCTCCAATAACCTTAAAATTACGCCCCCCCATGATAGACATTTCTGTCCTGGGAAAAAGTCTCTGGCGATCCGCTCTGTTTATGCCTGTCATCATTGTGTACACCCTGTATCAAGTCACCTCTCATCTTTTTTCGCTCCAATAAGAAAAGCCCTAGCTTCCTCAACCTTTCTTCATAAGACATGCCCTCCGATCCAGGCAGCATCCTGGGAAATCTCCAAAGCTTCCACATCCTTCCTATAATGAGGCGACCACAACTGAACACAATATTCCATGTGTGGTCTAACCAGGGCTCTATAGAGCTGCAGCATAACCTCGCGGCTCTTAAACTCAATCCTCCTACTAATGAAAGCCAACACACCATATGCCTTCTCAACAACCCTATCAACTTGGGTGGCAACTTTGAGGGATCTATGGACGTGGACCCCAAGATCCTTCAGTTCCTCCATAGTGCCGAGAATCCTGCCCTTAACCCTATAATCTGCATTCAAAGTCAACTTTCCAAAGTGAATCACTTTACACTTTTCCAGGTTGAACTCCATCTACCACTTCTCAGCTCAGCTCTGCATCCTGTCAATGTCCTGTTGCAACCAACAACAGCCCTCCACACTTCCACAACTCCACCAATCTTCGTGTTATCAACAAACTTACTAACCCACTCTTCCACTTCCTCATCCACATCGTTTATAAAAATCAAAAAGAGCAGAGGTCCCAGAACAGATCCTTGTGGAGCACAACTGGTCACCAAGCTCCAGACTGAATACTTTCCATCGAGGTAAAAACAATGACTGCAGATGCTGGAAACCGGATTCTGGATTAGTGGGGCTGGAAGAGCACAGCAGTTCAGGCAGCATCCAAGGAGCTTCGAAATCGACGTTTCGGGCAAAAGCCCTTCATCAGGAATAAAGGCAGTGAGCCTGAAGCGTGGAGAGATAAGCTAGAGGAGGGTGGGGGTGGGGAGAAAGTAGCATAGAGTACAATGGGTGAGTGGGGGAGGGGATGAATGTGATAGGTCAGGGAGGAGAGGGTGGAGTGGATAGGTGGAAAAGGAGACAGGCAGGTAGGACAAGTCCGGACAAGTCATGGGGACAGTGCTGAGCTGGAAGTTTGAAACTAGGATGAGGTGGGGGAAGGGGAAATTAGGAAGCTGTTGAAGTCCACATTGATGCCCTGGGGTTGAAGTGTTCCGAGGCGGAAGATGAGGTGTTCTTCCTCCAGGCATCTGGTGGTGAGGGAGCGGTGGTGGAGGAGGCCCAGGACCTCCATGTCCTCGGCAGAGTGGGAGGGGGAGTTGAAATGTTGGGCCACGGGGCGGTTTGGTTGATTGGTGCGGGTGTCTCGGAGATGTTCCCTAAAGCGCTCTGCTAGGAGGTGCCCAGTCTCCCCAATGTAGAGGAGACTGTATCGGGAGCAACGGATACAATAAATGATATTAGTGGATGTGCAGGTAAAACTTTGATGGATGTGGAAGGCTCCTTTAGGGCCTTGGATGGAGGTGAGGCTTTTAGGGCCTTGGATAGAGGTGTCACCTCTATCTGCCAAGCCACCGACATCTGCAGACTGCCTGCAGAATAGCTCTCTTAAAAGTACCTTTATCGATCAGTGATCTATGAAACAGGAATCCCTAAGAAGAAGAAAAGAAGACAGAGGAAGATACAAAGAGAAGATTCGACAGCTGGCTGGTTTTGAAATTTGAATTTTTTGTTAAATCTTAATTGGGAGTTTTATCGGATCAGTATTGTAGAGGGGGAGGTAAAAGATAGGTTAGAGAAAGGAGTTGTAAATAATTGTTAGTTCATTATTCTCTGTTAGACTTCAAAAAAAAAGTTGTTAGTTTTTACTTCAGTGACTTTTCAGATAGTTCTTTGCCTCTCGATTTTTAACAGATTACCAAATCATTTCTGTGTTGCTAGTTTAAAGTATCAGGAGGGGTTTACCCTGTCTTGTAACAGATGGGGGAGGGGGAGGGGGGGGGGGGGGCTCGGGTATGGGATTTGAACTGATTTACACAGATTTGAATAGAGTTGGGAGTACAAAAAATCCCAGCAGATTAAATACTTGCAGGTTAGTGTCCTAGATCTTCAAATAAAACGTGGTGAGACAATTTGTTTAATTTCGGTGACTTATGGTTGATTAACTTAGAAGTAAGAGAAATGGCTCTGAAAATTGCTAAATAGGTTCTGGGATTTGAAGATGATTCTCAAATTTGCTCAGAAAATTTAGAAGGAAAGAAAAAGGCCATACGTTTAGAATGAGCAAAGAAGTTGGATTTGGGATTAACCAAGGACAAAAGTAAAACTGAAATTGTAAGGGAGTTATTCAAACACTTAGGTGTATCCGAGAAACAGACAAGTGCAGTAGAGGTAGAAAAACTTAAATTACAATTAAGGAAAATGGAGTGAGAAGATAAACAAAGGTAGAGAGAGGAAAGAAAGGGAGAGAGAAAAAGAAAGAGAGACAGAGGGAAAAGAGGGAGAGAGAAAAAGAGAGAGGGGAGAGTGAGAGAGAGAAGGTTCTTAGCTGAGCAAAAAGAGAGAGAGAGAGAAAGAAGGAAGGGCTGAGATTAGAAATAGGAAAGGAGAGGTTAACCTGTTGGGAATTTTCTATCGGCGTCCAAATTGTTCCAGAGATGTAGGGGAAAGGATAGCAAAGCTGATTCTGGATAGGAGCAAAAGTGACAGGGTACTTTTTCTGGGGATCTTTAACTTTCCAAATATTGACTGGGAATACTGTAGTTTGAGTACTTTAGATGGGTCAGTTTTTGTCCAGTGTGTGCAGGAGGGTTTCCTGACACAGTGTGTAGACAGGCCAAGAAGGTGCGAGACCACTTTGGATTTGGTACTGGGTAATGAACCCAGCCAGGTGTTAGATTTGGAGGTAGGTGAGAACTTTAGTAATAGTGACCACATTTTGGTTATGTTTACTTTAATGTTAGAAAAGGATAGGTATATACTTCAGGCAAAGGTTATAGCTGGGGGAAAGGCAATTACAATGCGATTAGGCAAGATTTAGGATGCATAGGATGAGGAAGGAAACTGCAGGGAATGAGCACAGTTGAAATGTAGAGCTTATTCAGGACCAGTTAAGGTGGGACCTTGATACGTATGTACCTGTCAGGCAGGGAGGAAATTGTCAAGGGAGGGAACCATGGTTAGAGCACTTGAGAGTTACAAGGTAGCCAGGAAAGAGCTAAAAAGAGAGCTAAGAAGAGCCAGGAGGGGACATGCGTTGGCAGATAGGATCAGGGAAAACCATAAAGATTTTTATAGCTATATCAGGAATAAAAGAATGACTAGAGTAAGATTAGGGCCAGTCGGGCATAGTAGTGGGAAGTTGTGCATGGAGTCAGAGGAGATGGGGAGGTGCTAACTGAATATTTTTCATCAGTGTTCGCACTCGAAAAAGACAATGTTGTCGAGGAGAATACTGGGATTCAGGCTACAATATTAGATGGGATTGAGGTGCATAAAGAGGATGTGTTAGGGCCGAAGGGCATGTACTGCGCTATAATGTTCTATGTTCTATGTTCGAGGTGACAGATAAAAGCTCTGAAACCTGGGTGTTTTCCCAAGGGGATAATGTGTTTGTACTGCATCAGTGGTAGGAGATCCCTTCAAAGCCAGGTTTAGTCGTCCCTATCAAATTGGGAAAAGGTTGAGTCAGGTGAACTATCTTGTAAAAATGGTTTTGGGGATGTCATGTGAACATGCTGAAATTGTATTTTACTGGAGAAACAGGTGTTAGCAGAGTGAGGGATCAAATCCAGATGCCTCAAAATAGATTAAAAAATGAAAGATTCCTTGAGCAGTGGTATAGGTTAGTAAACTATCTGTCTCAGGAGCATACAACACAATTGGAAGTTTTCTACTGCAGTATAAGGACATATGACAGAATCAGATGGTGAGGAGCAATGCTATTGCACATGAAGTAGACGTAGGGAATACTGCTCTGATAAAACAACACCCCTATCAGCTTAATCCTTTCAAAGCCAGACAGGTCCAGATGGAGGTGGAGGCCATGCTCAATGCGGACATCGTCAAACCCAGCCAGAGCAAGTGGAGTTCACCGATTGTCTTAGTTTCCAAAGTGGACAGGACTCAACGATTGTGCGTAGATTATTGGAAAGTCAATGCCGTTACAAAATCAGATTCATATCCAATTCCTAGATCGGAGGACTGTCTCAAGAAATTTGGATAAACCAGTGACATCACCAAGTTGGACTTAATGCGTGGTTACTGGCAGGTACCTTTATCAGAGACGGTGAAAGAAATTTCTGCGTTTGCTACCTCAAATGGGCTATATCAGTTTAAAGTGATGCCCTTTGGAATGAAGAATGTGCCTGCCACATTTCAAAGACTCATGAACACAGTTGTGGCTGGCTTAACAAACTGTGCAGTCTATTTGGACGATGTAGTGATCTTTAGTAAGTCCTGGAAAGATCACATGGTACAGTTGGCAGGGCTCTTTGAACGACTACAAGAAGCAAAACTGGTAATAAACTTAAACAAAACTGAATTCGTGAAAACAAAAGTGACATTCTCGGACCATGAAAGGGTGACCCCATGGAAGGCCATCGAGGAATTTCCACAACCAACCTTGAAGAAAGACATGCTTCGATTCAGAGGACTCAGCGGACTCTATCAGAAGTTTGTTCCAAACTTCAGCAGTGTAGTGGGACTGTTAATTGATTTGCTGAAGAAGAATACCAAGTTTCGATGGACAGAACCATGCCAGGAGGCATTCGACCATTTGAAAGCAAAATTAACCATCAAACCAGTTTCAGCTACACCAAACTTTTCAAAACCTAATAAAGTTGCCTTTGATGCTCGTGACATTGGAGTTGGAGCTGTACTCCTACAGGAAGATGAGAATGGGATTAAACTGCCAGTTTCTTTTCAAAGAAACTCAACATCCACCAGATCAAAAAAGAACTATTGAGTTTGGTACTGGCTTTACAACATTTTAATGTGTATGTGATGAACAATGTGGCGGAGATGGTTGTGTACACAGATCACAATCCTCTTACATTCTTAGAACACTTTAAAGACAAGAATATGAGACTATTTCATCGCAGTCTTATGTCACAGACTTTTAATTTAGAAATCATACATGTACCGAGTCGTAAAACTATAATCGCAGATGCATTGTTGCGGATTTAACTGATAGAGTTTAGATGAGATTTGTATTTATTTAATATTTTATGCATATATATGTACGGGAAGAAGTTAAGGTGAACTTAGCTTAAAGTTATCTGAATGTTAGGGTAATGTGTTTAAAGAATAGAAAAAAAAGCCATCTTTTCATTATGATGGTTCATTTTTTTCTTAAGGGGGGAGGTGTTATGAAGGTGTAGAAGTGTAATGAACCTTTAACAGAGTGAAGGACTTAGCAAGCAGACAGAGTGCTGGAGAATTTACAATGGAACATTTAGTCAAGCAGCTCGTACTGACTGAGTTGCTATGAGACAAAAATAAGTTCAAATTTGGCTAATCACCTTAAATTATACCCCAAAATACCAACCTTCAATCAAGTATGAATTTAATATTTTGACAATATTAAAAACCAATAAAACAATCTGATGCTTTGGGGTATTAGACCAGGAAAAATTGAACAGTTGGGAGGAGAACTGCCAAGCCACCGACATCTGCAGACTGCCTGCAGAATAGCTCTCTTAAAGGTACCTTTATCGATCAGTGATCTGTGAAACAGGAATCCCTAAGAAGAAGAAAAGAAGACAGAGGAAGATACAAAGAGAAATTTGACAGCTGGCTGGTTTTGAAATTTGAATTTTTGGTAAATCTTAATCAGAAGTTTTATTGGATCAGTATTGTAGAGGGGGAGGTAAAAGATAGACTGGAGAAAGGAGTTGTAAATAATTGTTAGTTAATTATTATCTGTTAGACTTTAAAAAATAAAGCTGTTAGTTTTTATTTTAGTGACTTTTGGGATAGCTCTTTGCCTCTCAATTTTTCACAGATTACTGCACGGGTTAAATCGTTTCTAAGCTCCTGGTTTAAATTAGCGGGGGAGGGTGGTGGGAAGGGGATTTTCCCGGTGTCCTAACACCACACTGAATAAATGATGACCTGACACACAGGAGTTAAAAGTGAAAATGTTGAGCTGGGAGAGTGATTTCCATTGACAGTTGTGATGTACAGCGTTATAACTGCCCTCGCTGGTCATCTCAGTAACACAGAGTTTCTGGATGCCTTCTCCCTGGAAGTTATGACAGAGGCATCGCTGCAAGATTGTAAACACTGAAGCCTGAATACTCAAGCACTCAGAAAGGACTGGAAATTAGGAAAAGATTAAGAATACCAGATAGTTGAGAGGGCAAATACTTGGGAAATTAAATCTAATGTGGATCAATGGGAGGTTATTTACTTTGGTCACAAAACCAGGAAGGCAGATTATTATCTGAAAGGGGGCAGTTTAGATAAAGGTGAGGGTGCAGCGAGACCTGGGTGTCATGGTGGAACAGTCACTGAAGGTTGGCACGCAGGTGCAGCGGGCAGTAACGAAAGCTAATGCCATGCTGGCCTTCATAGTGAGAGGATTAGAGTATTGGAGTCAGGATGTCTTGCTGCAGTTATACAGGGTCTAAGTGAGGCCACACCTTGAGTATTGGTTGGAGGTTTGGTCTCTGAGTCTGAGGAAGGACATTCTTGTTATTGAGGGAGTCCAGTGAAGGTTCACCAGCCTGATACCCGGGATGGCAGGACCGACTTATGAGGAAAGACTGGATCAACTGGGCTTGTACTCACTGGAATTCAGAAGAATGAGGGGAATCTCAGAGAAACATATAAAATCCTGATGGGACTAGACAGGCTAGGTGTAGGAAGATGTATGTTCCGGATGTTGGGGAAGTCCCGAACTAGGGGTCACAGTGTAAGGATAAGGGGTAAGCCATTCAGGACTGAGATGGGGAAGAATGTCTTCCCTCAGAGAGCTGTGAATTCTCTCCCACAGGAAGCTGTTGGGGCCAGTTCATTTGATAGATTCAAGAGGGAACTGGACATGGGCCTTGGGGCTAAAGGGATCAAAGGGAATACGGGGAGAGGGTGGAAATGGGACACTGAGACTGCATCGTGTCATGATCACATTGAAGAGCGAATCATTTGTTAGCTCCCTAACAGCAATTACACAGAAGGACAAGATACAGAGAATGAGAATAGGTGTGATGGGAAATATCACAGCTGGTTTTAATTTCCACTGAGATTGCCGAGTCAGACTGGGAAACGAGTAACTTGGATGAAGGATTCCTAGAATGTTTTCTTACAGCAGCCTTACAGCAGCCCATTCTGCTGGCCCAGAGAGCAGGAGCTGGTGGAAATGATGATGTGCAATAGCATGAATTAATACCCTTCAAGTAAAGGTGCTCTGAGGTAGTTTTTTTTATTGGATATATTTGAAAGACAAATTCAGTTTGAGGGGTAAATGACAAGATCAAACACCAGGGACACACATTTCACAAAGGCCAGCTTTTCATTCACTTGTGGAATGTGGCGGAGGGGCCAGCGTTTATTGTCCATCCTTAGCTGCCCTTGAGAAGAAATGCTGCTTTCTTGATCTGTGCAGACCAAGTAAAACTTCGACCCTCGAACATTACAGAACAGTACAGGCCCTTCGGCCCTCGATGTTGCACAACCTGTGAAACCAATCTGAAGCCCATCTAACCTACACTATTCCATATGTCATATGTCTATCCTCTATGTCTATCCAATGACCATTTAAATGCCCTTAACATTGGTGAGTCTACGACTGTTGGAGTTAGTTATAGAACAGATCAGCATAGCCACAGGCCCTTTGGCCCACCATGTTGTGCCGAACATGACACCAAATTAAACTAATCCCTTCTGGCTGCCCTTGATCTATATCCCTCCATTCAGAGAGTCATAGAGATGTATAGCACTGAAAGACACCCTTCAGTCCAACTCATCCATGCCGATCATATATTCCAACCCAATTTAGTCCCATTTTGCCCACACTTAGCCCATATCCCTTTTAACCCTTTCTATTCCTATACCCGTCCAGTTGACATTTAAATGTAATTGTACCAGTCTCCGTCACTGAGAGGATTAGACTATTGGAGTCAGGATGTCTTGCTGCAGTTATACAGGGCCTTGGTGAGGCCACACCTTGAGTATTGGTCTGCAGTTTTGGTCTCCACCACCCTCTGTGTGAAAAAGTTGCCCCTTAGATCCCTTTTAAATCTTTCCCCTCTCAACTTAAACCCTCTACTCTGGGGAAAAGACCTTAAGATAAAGAAGGAAGCATATGTAAGGTATAGACAGGATAGATCGAATGAATCCTTAGAAGAGCATAAAGGCAGTAGGAGTATACTTAAGAGGGAAATCAGGAGGGCAAAAAGGGGACATGAGATATCTTTGGCAAATAGAATTAAGGATAATCCAAAGGGATTTAACAAATACATTAAGGACAAAAGGATAACTGGGGAGAGAATAGGGCCCCATAAAGATCAGCAAGGTGCAGAAAATGGGGCAGGTGCTAAACGAGTATTTTGCATCAGTATTTACGGTGGAAAAAGATATGGAAGATATAGACTGTAGGGAAATAGATGGTGACATCTTGCAAAATGTCCAGATTAAAGAGGAGGAAGTGCTGGATGTCTTGAAAGGTGGATAAATCCCCAGGACCTGATCAGGTGTACCCGAGAACTCTGTGGGAAGCTAGAGAAGTGATTGCTGGGCCTCTTGCTGAGATATATGTATCATCGATAGTCACAGGTGAGGTGCCGGAAGACTGGAGGTTGGCTAACGTGGTGCCACTGTTTAAGAAGGGCGGTAAAGACAATCCAGGGAACTATAGACCAGTGAGCCTGACCTCAGTGGTGGGCAAGTTGTTGGAGGGAATCCTGAGGGACAGGATGTACATGTATTTGGAAAGGCAAGGACTGATTAGGGATAGCCAACATGGCTTTGAGCGTGGGAAATCATGCCTCACAAACTTGATTGAGTTTTTTGAAGAAGTGACAAAGAAGATTGATGATGGCAGAGTAGTAGATGTGATCGATTTGGACTTCAGTAAGGCGTTCGACAAGGAACCCTCCTCCATCACGCTCTGTCTTCTACGCTTGAGCCAGTTCTGTATCCAAATGGCTAGTTCTCCCTGTATTCCGTGAGATCTAACCTTGCTTATCAGTCTCCCATGGGGAACCTTGTCGAACGCCTTACTGAAGTCCATATCGATCATATCTACTGCTCTGCCCTCATCAATCCTCTTTGTTACTTCTTCAAAAAACTCAATCAAGTTTGTGAGACATGATTTCCCATGCACAAAGCCATGTTGACTATCCCGAATCAGTCCTTGCCTTTCCAAATACATGTACATCCTGTCCCTCAGGATTCCCTCCAACAACTTGCCCACCACCGACGTCAGGCTCACCGGTCTATAGTTCCCTGGCTTGTCTCTACCACCCTTCTTAAACAGTGGCACCACGTTAGCCAACCTCCAGTCTTCCGGCACCTCACCTGTGACTATCGATGATACAAATATCTCAGCAAGAGGCCCAGCAATCACTTCTCTAGCTTCCCACAGAGTTTCGGGTACACCTGATCAGGTCCTGGGGATTTATCCACCTTTAACCGTTTCAAGACATCCAGCACTTCCTCCTCTGTAATCTGGACATTTTTCAAGATGTTGGTACTTATTTCTTATAATTCTCATAACCTCCCTCATTATCCCAGGGTCCCTTACCTTGTCTTGTCCCTCTTCCCTACTGGATATGTTCTGAACTCTCATCACCTGGTCTTTAAACAATTCCCACATGTCAAGCATGGACTTGCCTGATAACAGCTCCTCCGAATTAACACTCCCTAGCTCCTGATGTCATTTGCCCTCCCCCAATTTAGTGCCTTTCCAAAATGTTCTCGCACTGAAAGGTCAGTCACCTGGCCAGGCTCATTAGCCAATACAAGGTCCAGTGTGGCCTCTCCTCTAGTTGGACAATCCACATACATCACATCATCCTCCACCACCTAAACACAGCCCCCACGACCAGAAATAAATTTCCCTCCCCACCCTGATCAGCGATCTGGAGAGGCCATTCCCTCAGTGACACCATCGTCAGGTCCATGCCTCCCACCAGCCCATATCCCACTCCCTGCACCTTCCTCTGCCACTGCAAGATGTGCAAAACCTGCGCCCACACCTCAATCATCACCTCCACCCAAGACCCCAAAGCATCCTTCCACATCTGACAGAAAGTTATCTGTATTTCCACCAATGAACAAAGAACAAAGAAAATTTACAGCCCAGGAACAGGCCCTTCGACCCTCCAAGCCTGAGCCATCTACTGTATCCGTTGCTCTCGATGGGGTCTCCTCTACATCGGGGAGACAAGATGCCAACTTGCGGATCATTTCAGAGAACATCTCTGGAACACCTGCACCCACCAACCCCACTGCTCCGTGTATTTGGAAAGACAAGGACTGATTAGGGATAGTCAACATGGCTTTGTGCATGGGAAATCATCTCACAAACTTGATTGAGTTTTTTGAAGAAGTAACAAAGAAGATTGATGAGGGCAGAGCAGTAGATGTGATCTATATGGACTTCAGAAAGGCGTTCGACAAGGTTCCCCATGGGAGACTGATTAGCAAGGTTAGATCTCATGGAATACAGGGATAACTAGCCATTTGGATACAGAACTGGCTCAAAGGTAGAAGACAGAGGGTGGTGGTGGAGGGTTGTTTTTCAGGCTGGAGGCCTGTGACCAGTGGAGTGCCACAAGGATTGGTGCTGGGTCCACTACTTTTCATCATTTACATAAATGATTTGGATGTGAACATAAGAGGTACAGTTAGTAAGTTTGCAGATGACACCAAAATTGGAGGTGTAGTGGACAGCGAAGAGGGTTACCTCAGATTACAACAGGATCTGGACCAGATGGGCCAATGGGCTGAGAAGTGGCAGATGGAGTTTAATTCAGATAAATGCGAGGTGCTGCATTTTGGGAAAGCAAATCTTAGCAGACTTATACACTTAATGGTAAGGTCCTAGGGAGTGTTGCTGAACAAAGGGACCTTGGAGTGCAGGTTCATAGCTCCTTGAAAGTGGAGTCACAGGTAGATAGGATAGTGAAAAAGGCATTTGGTATGCTTTCCTTTATCGGTCAGAGTATTGAGTACAGGAGTTGGGAGATCATGTTGCAGCTGTACAGGACATTGGTTAGGCCACTGTTGGAATATTGCATGCAATTCTGGTCTCCTTCCTATCGGAAGGATGTTGTGAAATTTGAAAGGGTTCAGAAAAGATTTACAAGGATGTTGCCAGGGTTGGAGGTTTTGAGGTATGGGGAGAGGCTGAACAGGCTGGGGCTGTTTTCCCTGGAGCGTCAGAGGCTGAGGGGTGACTTTATAGAGGTTTACAAAATTATGAGGTGCATGGATAGGATAAATAGACAAAGTCTTTTCCCTGGAGCTTGGGAGTCAAGAACTAGATGGCATAGGTTTAGGGTGAGAGGGGCAAGATATAAAAGAGACCTAAGGGGCCACATTTTCACACAGAGGGTGTTACATGTATGGAATGAGCTGCCAGAGGAAGTGGTGGAGGCTGGTACAATTGCAACATTTAATAGGCATCTGGATGGGTATATGAATAGGAAGGGTTTGGAGGGATTTGGGCCAGGTGGTGGCAGGAGGGACTAGATTGGGTTAGGATATCTGGTCGGCGTGGACTGGTTTGACCGAAGGGTCTGTTTCCATGCTGTACTTCACTATGACTCTATGATTCTATGCAGCCCTTATGGTCTGGTAAGGCTCTGGTGACACAACAACAAAAGCATGAGGGCCATGGATGGAGTGAATACCCAAGAGTGTTTTCCAAGTCCAAAACTAGTAGGCATAGGTTTAAGGTTAAAAAGGTTTGGTCTCCTTACTTAAGCCCGCTTATCAACATGGCCAACTCCATGAGTGGCCAGGGCTAGGACATGTAGATGTGACTTAGGGCAAGTGATGCGACCATCAGGAAGGGTAAGAAGATGAAGGGATTCAGATTCAGTGGCACCTAAATGAGCCCAATGAGCACGCTCAGATTGAGGGGTTGCCTGCCGAGCGCCATGGATACCCTCCAAAGGTCAGGAACAATGGGAAACTGGTATATTTTAGGGATATGCAAAACCTGCATGTGTGGATTAGTGCAGCCACATGAGCGGCTCTATCAGCAAAAGTGTTGCCAAGGGTGACAGTATCTCCAGCAGATGTGTGCATTTGATGACAGCTGCAGCTGAAGGGAGGAGAATGGCTTCCAAAAGATTATTGATAAGCTGACCAGGTTTACCTGAAGAGGTGAGGAAACCCCTATACTTCTTGAGGGTGCCAAAATCATGCATCACTCCAAAAGCATAGCAGGAACCAGTGTAAATGTGAGCAGATTTCCCAGCAGCTAAAATGCATGCCTGTGTAAGAGCAAAGAGCTCAGCTGCCTGTGCAGAAGTACTGTTAGAGATTCAAGGACATCAGAAGGTGTGCAAACAGCATTGCCCTGCCAGTGTCATGCGGTCTGTAGGCCTGTAGGAGAAGCCATCGTGAAAAGGACCACATCAGGATTGTCCAAAGGGGTTTCTAAAAGGTGTGCGCGAGGGGCGAAACATCATGGACAATATGTAAACAATCGTGGTCAGGTGTCTCTAAGGAATCAGTGGGAGGATGAAGGGGAGCAGGGTTCAAAGCCGGGGTGCAGCACAGAGTAAGCTTAGAGTGGGAGAGTAGGATGACCTCAGAAACCATACACTTGGAAGCAGGAAAATGGTAGGTAGCTGCAGGACTCAACAGCAGGGAGACCGAATGTGGAACAAAACCGTGCATGGATGGTCCAGCATAAAGAGGGGGTAGAACTTTCACAAACAGCTCACAAACACGCTGGTATGCCCCTTACAACAGGAGGTAACTCGACACAGTAAAAAGCTACAGGGTGCCAGAGATCCCCATACATTTGGGTCAGAATTCCAGAGGCATATCCCTCCCTCTCAGCAAAATAAAGTTGAAATGACTATGATTAATCCAGAAGACCCAAAGCCCGTGCAGGTCTCAGGACAGAGTTCAATTGTTCAAAATCCTGTGTCATTTCAGGGGTCCACTGTAGTTTTGGTGGTTCCTCAGGTGAAGACATCTCTCTCAAAGGGGTATCAATCTCACAAAGATCAGGAATCCAGTGCCTGCAGTAATTCACCATCCCCAGGAATGACGTAGGTTCAGTTTGTGTTGCAGGAGGAGGGGGATTCGTGATGGCATTTAGGTGATTAGGGGTGAGGGCCCTGGAATCCTGCGAGATTGTGAAACCCAAATAATGAACAGTGGGTTGGCAGAGCTGCATTTTATCAATGGAAACCTTGTGACCATCCTGTGCCAGATACTGAAGCAGGGCGGCAGTATCCTGCATAGAGGCATCAGATGGAGCGGGGGCAATGAGTAAATTATCGGTGTATTGAACAAGGACACTGCTGCAAGAACAAGGCATGTGGAGGGTCTCGAGGGTCCGCTGAACAACAGAAGCATAAACGGTGCAGCTCTCCGTATACCCTTGGGGAAGCTGAGTCCATGTGTATGGATGGCCGATGAAAGTAAAGGCAAAAAGGGACTGGCTATCAGGGGACAATTTAATAGAGAGAAAGGCCAAGCAGAGATCAACCACAGAAAAGCAAGTGGCCGAGGCAGGGCCGTTAATGAGAATAGCATTCAATAGACAATAGTCAATAGACAATAGGTGCAGGAGTAGGCCATTCAGCCCTTCGAGCCTGCACCACCATTCAATATGATCACGGCTGATCATTCCTAATCAGTATCCTGTTCCTGCCTTATCTCCATAACCCTTGATTCCACTATCTTTGAGAGCTCTATCCAACTCCTTCTTAAATGAATCCAGAGAGTGGGCCTCCACTGCCCCCTGTGGCAGAGCATTCCACACAGCCACCACTCTCTGGGTGAAGAACTTTCTCCTGAGCTCTGTCCTAAATGGTCTACCCCGTATTCGTGCCAGAGACTACAGGGGAGCAAGGAACAACAAAAGCATTGACAGGCCGTGGATCCTGCATGAACCTCCACCTGTCAGGCTCAACAGGTTTAAGAATATGCAGGATAGGGGGATTGCAGGGCCTCTGTATAGGAACAAGGATGGTCTGTTCCAGAATAGAAGCAATAATAAGCCTGATCCCAGAGCAAGGCCATTCGGCCCATTGAGTCCTCTCCGCCATTTAATCATGGCTGATGGGTGTTTCAACTCCACTTATCCGCACTCTCCCCGTATCCCCTCAAGAACAAGTATACCGTTTTGGATACTTGTGGGGGGGGGTACTTACCAGGGGTAAGTAATGGGGCTCTGGCCTCTGGCACGGAGCCTGTCCCCGTTGCTCAGAAGGGAAGGGTGGAGAAGAGCAGAGCAATAGTAATTGGGGACTCGATAGTTCGGGGCACTGATAGGCGGTTTTGTGGGGGCGAGAGAGACTCACGTTTGGTATGTTGCCTCCCAGGTGCAAGGGTACGTGATGTCTCTGATCGTGTTTTCCGGGTCCTTAAGGGCCTTAAGGGGGAGGGGGAGCAGCCCAAAGTCGTGATCCACATTGGCACCAACGACATAGGTAGGAGGAGTGGTGAGGATGTTAGGCAGCTTTCAGGGAGCGAGGTTGGAAGCTCGGAGTTAGAACAAACAGGGTTGTTGTCTCTGGTTTGTTACCCGTGCCACGTGATAGAGAGTCGAGGAATAGGGAGAGAGAACAGTTAAATGCGTGGCTACAGGGATGGTGCAGGAGGGAGGGATTCCGGTATTTGGATAACTGGGGTTCTTTCTGGGGAAGGTGGGACCTCTATAAACAGGATGGTCTGCACCTGAACCTGAGGGGCACCAGTATCCTCGGTGGGAGGTTTGCTAGTGCTCTTGGGGGGGGTTTAAACTAACTCTGCAGGGGCATGGGAACCTAGACTGTAGCTTTAGGGTGCAGGACCTGGAGTGTAGGGAGGTTAGGAACATGGCATCAATCTCAAAGGAGGGTGCCTGTAAACAGGAAAGTGGCTTGAAGTGTGTATACTTCAATGCAAGAAGTATACGAAATAAGGTAGGTGAACTTGCAGCGTGGGTTGGTACCTGGGACTTCGATGTTGTGGCTATGGAGACATGGGTAGAACAGGGACAGGATTGGCTGTTGCAGGTTCCAGGGTTTAAATGTTTTAGTAGGGTCAGAGGTGGGGGTAAAAGAGGGGGAGGTGTGGCATTGCTTGTCAAAGATAGTATTACAGCGGTGGAAAGGACGATGGATGAAGACTCGCCATCTGAGGTAGTTTGGGCTGAGGTTAGGAATAGGAAAGGTGAGCTCACCCTGTTAGGAGTTTTTTACAGGCCTCCTAATAGTCCTAGAAACGTAGAAGAAAGGATTGCGAGGATGATTCAGGAGAAGAGTGAAAGTAATAGGGTTGTTGTTATGGGGGACTTTAACTTTCCTGATATTGATTTGGAAAGCGATAGCTCTTGTTCGTTAGATGGGTCGGTGTTTGTCCAATGTGTGCAGGACGGTTTCCTGACACAATATGTAGATAGGCCAACAAGAGGTGAGGCCATACTGGATTTGGTTCTGGGTAACGAACCAGGCCAGGTGTTAGAATTGGAGGTAGGTGAGCACTTTGGGGACAGTGACCGCAATTCGGTGACTTTTACTCTAGTGATGGAGAGGGATAAGTGTGCACTGCAGCGCAAGAGTTATAGCTGGGGGCAGGGAAATTATGATGCGGTGAGGCATGACTTAGGATGCGTGGCTTGGAAAAGTAAGCTTCAAGGCAAGGGCGCAATTGATATGTGGAGCTTGTTCAAGGAGCAACTATTGAGTGTCCTTGATAAGTATGTAACTGTCAGGCAGGGAGGAAAGGGTCGTGTGAGGGAGCCGTGTTTAATAAGGATTGGAATCCCTTGTTAAATGGAAGAGGGCAGCCTATGTAAAGATGAGGCGTGAAGGTTCAATTGGGGCGATTGAGAGTTATAAGGTAGCCAGGAAGGACCTGAAGAGAGAGCTAAGAGCAACAAGGAGGGGACAAGAAAGGTCCTTAGTTGGTAGGATTAGGGAAAACCCTAAGGCTTTCTATAGGTATGCCAGGAATAAAAGAATGACTAGGGTAGGGCTTTTGCCCGAAACGTCGATTTTGCCTGTCTTCGGATGCTGCCTGAATTGCTGTGCTCTTCCAGCACCACTGATCCAGAATAGGGTAGGAATAGGTCCAGTCAAGGATAGTAGTGGGAAGTTGCGTGTGGAGGCTGAAGAGATTGGGGAGACACTGAATGAATACTTTTCGTCAATATTCACTTAGGAACAGGACATTGTTGCCGATGTGAATATTGAGTCACAATTAAGTAGAATGAATGGCTTTGAGGTATGTAGGGAAGAGGTGATGGAAATTCTGGAAAGGGTGAAAATAGATAAGTCCCCTGGGCCTGATGGCATTTATCCTAGGATTCTCTGGGAAGCAAGGGAGGAGATTGCAGAGCCATTGGCCTTGATTTTTATGTCCTCGTTGTCTACAGGAGTAGTGCCAGAAGACTGGAGGCTAGCAAATGTGGTTCCCTTGTTCAAGAAGGGGAGTAGGGATAACCCTAGTAACTATAGGCCGGTGAGTCTCACTTCTGTTGTGGGCAAAGTCTTAGAGAGAATTGTAAGGGATAGGATTTATGAACATCTGGATAGGAATAATGTGATCAAGGATAGTCAGCATGGTTTTGTGAAGGGCAGGTCGTGCCTCACAAACCTTATTGAATTCTTTGAGAAGGTGACTAAGGAGGTGGATGAGGGGAAAGCGGTAGATGTGGTGTATATGGATTTTAGTAAGGCGTTTGATAAGGTTCCCCATGGTAGGCTACTTCAAAAAATACGGAGGTATGGCATTGAGGGTGAGTTGGAGGTTTGGATGAGGAATTGGCTGGCTGGAAGAAGACAGAGGGTAGTAGTTGATGGTAAAGGTTCATCTTGGAGTGCCGTTACTAGCGGTGTTCCGCAAGGATCTGTTTTGGGACCATTGCTGTTTGTCATTTTTATAAATGACCTGGAGGAGGGGCTAGAAGGTTGGGTGAGCAAGTTTGCGGATGATACAAAAGTTGGAGGAGTTGTTGACAGTGAGGAAGGATGTGGCAGGTTACAGCGGGATATAGATAAGCTGCAGAACTGGGCAGAAAGGTGGCAAATGGAGTTCAATGTAGCTAAGTGTGAGGTGATTCACTTTGGTAAGAGTAACAAAAAGATGGGGTACTGGGCTAATGGTCGGATACTTGGTAGTGTGGATGAGCAGAGAGATTTTGGTGTCCATGTACACAGATCTTTGAAAGTTGCCACCCAGGTAAATAGTGTGGTGAAGAAGGCATATGGCGTACTGGTTTTTATTGGTAGAGGAATTGAGTTCCGGAGTCCTGAGGTCATGTTGCAGTTGTATAAGACTCTGGTGCGGCCGCATCTGGAGTATTGTGTGCAGTTTTGGTCGCCATACTATAGGAAGGATGTGGATGCATTGGAACGGGTGCAGAGGAGGTTTACCAGGATGTTGCCTGGTATGGTAGAAAGATCGTATGAGGAAAGGCTGAGGCACTTGGGGCTGTTTTCATTGGAGAAAAGAAGGTTTTGGGGTGACTTGATAGAGGTGTACAAGATGATTAGGGGTTAGATAGGGTTGACCGTGAGAACCTTTTTCCACGTATGGAGTCAGCGAGGGGGCATAGCTTTAAATTAAGGGGGGGGTAGGTATAGGACAGATGTTAGGGGTAGGTTCTTTACTCAGCGAGTCGTGAGTTCATGGAATGCCCTGCCAGTAGCAGTGGTGGACTCTCCCTCTTTATGGGCATTTAAGCGGGCACGTCCCGTGGCTCAACATTTCAACTCCCCCTCCCACTCTGCCGAGGATATGGAGGTGCTGGGCCTCCTCCACCGCCGCTCCCTCACCACCAGACGCATGGAGGAAGAACGCCTCATCTTTCGCCTCGGAACACTTCAACCCCAGGGCATCAATGTGGACTTCAACAGCTTCCTCATTTCCCCTTCCCCCACCTCATCCTAGTTTCAAACCTCCAGCTCAACACTGTCCCCTTGTCTTGTCCGGACTTGTCCGACCTGCCTAGCTCCTTTTCCACCTATCCACTCCACCCTCTCCTCCCTGACCTATCACATTCATCCCCTCCCCCACTCACCTATTGTACTCTATGCTACTCTCTCCCCACCCCCACCTCCCCTAGCTTATCTCTCCACGCTTCAGGCTCTCTGCCTTTATTCCTGATGAAGGGCTTTTGCCCGAAACGTCGATTTTGCTGAAGCTCCTCGGATGCTGCCTGAACTGCTGTGCTCTTCCAGCACCATTGATCCAGAATATGGAGGATAGTGGGCTAGTGTAGGTTAGGTGGGCTTGGATCGGCGCAACATCGAGGGACAAAGGGCCTGTACTGCGCTGTATTCTTCTGTGTTCTATGTTCTATATAAAGCTAAGCTTACAATGGCAGGGAACCGCAGACCCGTGGCATGTGACTCTTGCTTGATGTGGGAGCTCAGGGACGTGTCTGTCATTTCTGACTCTTACACTTGCAAGAAGTGTGTCCAGCTGCAGCTCTTGTTTCCCTGTATCCCTTAATTCCTTGTGAGATTAAGAATTTATCAATCTCTGCCTTGAAGACATTTAACGTCCCGGCCTCCACTGCGCTCTGTGGCAATGAATTCCACAGGCCCACCACTCTCTGGCTGAAGAAATGTCTCCTTGTTTCTGTTCTAAATTGACCCTCTCTAATTTTAAGGCTGTGCCCGTGGGTCCTAGCATCCCCGCCTAACGGAAATAATTTCCCAGTGTCCATGCATTATCTTGTAAGTTTCCATGAGATCTCCTCTCAACCTTCTAAACTCTAATGAATACAATCCCAGGATCCCCAGCCATTCATCATATGTTAGGCTCACCATTCCAGGGATCATCCGTGTGAATCTCCGCTGGACATGCTCCAGTGTCAGTATGTCCTTCCTGAGGTGAGGGGCCCAAAACTGGACACAGTATTCTAAATGGGGCCTAACCAGAGCTTTATAAAATCTCAGTAGCACATCATTGCTTTAACATTCCAATCCTCTTGAAATAAATGATAACATTACATTTGCTTTCTTAATCTTATGTTGTTTTCTTAATTTTATGTTATCATCTCTAGTGTCTACGGTGCTGCCTAACTTTGTGTCATCAGCAAATCTGCATATATCAGTCTTTGTGGCGTTATCCCAGTCATTCATAAATAGCATGGATAATTAAGGCCCTACCACAGATCTTTGTGGTCACCACTGGTTTCATCCTGCCAATTTGAGCACCAGCCCATTATCCCAAATTTCTGTTGTCTGCCACCGAACCAATTTCCCAGCCATGTCAATAATTTGCCCTCCATTCTGTGGGCTGTTAGTAAACAGTCTCCTGTGTGGGATTTTATCAAAAGCCCTCAGAATCCATGCTGGTTCTCCCTGATTAACTGAAAAGTTTCAAGAGGATTAGCTGACCTTTCCTTGGTGATAAACTGCAACAATTTCCCCAGTACAGACGACTGATGAACTTGTCTATAATTCCTCAGATTTCCTCCTTCACCTTTCTCAAAAAGTAATCCAAGCTAATTAAGAAGCTGAACTAAAATGTTTGCATGCCTTCAGTATAAATTTACTGGCAGGTTGGCCTTAAATACCCACTGTCACACCTTAAAAATGGGGTGTACACAACTCCATGGAGGCTACCACTGAGAAAGAATGGCCAATGTCTGATGATACTGCAGAGAAGAAATGTTCTGGTTCAATCAGAAAGCCATGTTGTGTGAAGGAAATTCAAGAGATGGAAAGTCCCCTCATTTGAACCTCACATTGTCAGGAGAAGAATCCAATCAAGTCGTCAGCCTTGAATGTTCCTCATCTTCCAAGTCTGAACAGAAAGCTGTAGTGGAAACCCCCAGACCAGCTGGATTTGTGAAGTCAGGGAGTTTGGGGCTGTGATAAGTGTAACTTTATTCATTAATGTGCAACATTCATCCTGGAAAAATGCTTGGAATGAGTTGTTGTATCAGGGTATCAGGTTCTGAATGAGTTGATACTGAAGAATGTCTTCAAAACAACCCAATACGATGATATCATGGGGGCTTATTGGCAGGACAGCTTAAGATCCTGAGGATTTATTATCTCTATAAACAAGCAACTGCCTCTCACATCTCCTTTAAACTTGCCCCCTTTACCTGAAACCTATATCCCCCAGTAATTGATATCTCTAGAATGTAGGTTTGCTCACTGAGCTGTAGGTTTGATATCCAGACGTTTCATTACCTGGCTCGGTAACATCATCAGTGGCGACCTCCAAGTGAAGCGAAGCTGTTGTCTCCTGTTTTCTATTTCTATCTTTCTCCTGGATGGGGTTCCTGGGGTTTGTGGTGATGTCATTTCCTGTTCGTTTTCTGAGGGGTTGATAGATGGTATCTAGATCTATGTGTTTGTTTATGGCGTTGTGGTTGGAGTGCCAGGCCTCTAGGAATTCTCTGGCATGTCTTTGCTTAGCCTGTCCCAGGATAGATGTGTTGTCCCGGTTGAAATGGTGGCTTTTTTTATCCGTGTGTAGGGCTACGAGGGAGAGAGGGTCGTGTCTTTTTGTGGCTCGCTGGTGTTCGTGTATCCTGGTGGCTAACTTTCTTGCTGTTTGTCCTACGTAGTGTTTGTGGCAGTCCTTGCATAGAATTTTGTAGATGACGTTGGTTCTGTCCATGGGTTGTACTGGTCTTTTAAGTTTGATGGTTTTTGTTTGAGAGTGTTGGTGGGTTTGTGTGCTACTAGGATTCCGAGGGGTCTTAGTAGTCTGGCTGACATTTCTGAAACTTCTTTGATGTATGGTAAGGTGGTTAGGGTTTCTGGCTGTGTTTGGTCTGCTTGTCGTGGTTTGTTCTTGAGGAATCTGCGGATTGTGTTTTTTGAGTATCCGTTCTTCTTGAATACGTCGTATAGGTGGTTCTCCTCTGTTTTCCAATGTTCGCCTGTGCTGCAGTGTGTGGTGGCTCGTTGGAATAGTGTTCTGATACATTTTCGTTTGTGTGTGTTGGGATGGTTGCTGGTGTAGTTAAGTATTTGGTCAGTGTTTGTCGGTTTTCTGTATACGCAGGTTTGTAGTTCTCCGTTGTCCGTTCTTTCGACTGTGACATCCAGGGTCCGCTATGTAGATGACACCTTTGTCATCACAAAACAAACAAGATAGAAGAGACATTTAACATCATCAACAACACCCTCACAGGCATAATGTTCACCAAGGAGAAAGAAACTGACAACAAACTCGCATTCCTGGACGTCACAGTCGAAATCTACACCAAACTGGCTCTGTACTCTCTCTAAAGCCTCCATGTCTTTTTGGTCATGTGACATGGGGCTGGGCAGGGAACAAGTTCTCCTGGATCTCATAATGAGTAATAAGGCAGGTTTAATCAATCACCTGAGAGTAAAAGATTGGATTTCAGAGCAGCAGGAGGCAATTCAGCTCTTTGAGTACGGTCCGCTATTTAACATGATCAGAGCTGATCTCATCCTGGTCTAAATTCCACTCTCCCGCCAGCTCCACATAGCCCAGTATCCTATTTCTCATCAGAAACATATCCCCTCGGAAGTAGGGATCATAGCATGATCAATTTTTAATACTCAGTTTGCCAATGAGGAACTTGGCTCAAAAACAACTGTGCTTTCCTTAAATAAAAGGAATTACAATCAATGAATATGGAGTTAGCTAAAGTGAGCTGGTCAGCTAGATTAGCAACAATGACAGGAAGGCAGCAGGGGCAGATATTAAAGGAGGTCATTCATGACTCTCAGGAAAAAAGACATCCCATTGAGGAGAAACAATCCGAAGGGATGGGCCTGAACAACTGGGATAAATTCAGAATGAAGAAAAAAGGATTTAAAAAGCAATAAAAGCAGAGAAACAAATTGCAAAGGCAAATTAGTGAGAAACATAAAAACAGACAACAAGACATGTATAAAAAGGAGAGTGATCACAGTGAACACAGGTCCCTCAGAAAATAAACCTGGGGTGATAGTTTCTAGTGAACAAGGAAATGGCAGTGGATTTAAACAGATATTCTGCATCTGCCTTTCTGGTGGAAGATACTTTAAACATCGCATTAATGCAAAAAATCAAAGGGGAGGAATTAAATACCTTCACCATCACTGAAGAAGTTGTATTAGATACACTAAAGGGTGGTACGATGGCACAGTGGTTAGCACTGCTGCCTCACAGTGACAGGGTCCCAGTTCGATTCCAGCCTCGGGCGACTGTCTGTGTGGAGTTTGCACATTCTCCCCGTGTCTGCGTGCAGGTCAGGTGAATTGACCATGCTAAATTGCCCATTGTATCAATGTGTATGTTAGCTTCGTTAATCAGGGAAAATGTAGAGTAATAGGGGAGGGGAATGGATCTGGGTGGGCTACTCTTCGAAGAGTCAGTGTGGACTTGGGAAGCCAAATGGCCTGTTTCCACACTGTAAGGATTCTAAGAGGATGAAAGAGGGCTAAAGGCAGATAAGTCCCTGGTCCTGATGACTTGCATCCTAGTATCCTAAAAGAAGGAGCTACAGAAATAGTGGATACGTTGATTGTAATTTTCCAAAAACCCTTGGATTCTGGAGAAGTATTAGTGCGCCAATGTGACAGCTCAATTCAGAAAGGGAGGGAGAGAGGTAAAAAGCAGGTAACTACAGGCCAATTAGCCGAGCATGCTTGATCAGATTATAATTTTGTAAATATTCTGCAAATACTTTAATAATTGATGCAGTACATGTCCACATGAATCAACATGGCTTTATGGAAAGGAAATTGTATCTGACTAACGTCTTTGCATTTATTAAGGATGTATCAACCAGAGTCATAAATTCATGCAGCTTGGAAACAAACCCTTTGCCCAACTCAAACTTGCTGACTATGTTTCCCAAACTGAACTAGTCCCAATTTGCCTGTGTTTGGCCCATATTCCTCGAAATCATTCCTATCCATGTACCTGTTCAATTATCTATTAAATGTTGTAATTGTACTCACCTCTATCACTTCCTCTGGCACCCTCTGTGTGAAAATGTTGCCCCTCAGGTCCCTTTTAAGTCCTTCCCCTCTCACCTTAAACCTATGCCCCTTGTTTTGGACTACCCTACCCTGGAGACCTTGGCTATTCAACATTTCGATGCCCCTCGAGATTTTATAAACCTCTATGAGGGCATTCCTGATAACTCCAGCTTGATAACATCCTTCCTATAGCAGGAAGAGCAGAATTATACAGAGTACTCCAAACATGGCCTCCCCAATATTCTTTGCAGCACCTCCATCATGTCCCAACTCCTGTACTCAGTGCTCTGACCGATGAGAGCAAGCATGACAAATGCCTTTTTCACTAATCTGTCCACCTGTGATGCCATTTTCAAGGTGCTCTGGACCTGCACCCTCCTTTCTCCCACAATTTTGGCAGCCTTTCTTAAATACATTAGCCACCCTCCCGATTTCCAGCACCTCATCTCTGCTCGGGGGGCCCCCCACAATTTCTTCTCTCTCACTTACCAAAATATCATGCGATACACCTGATCACGTCTCAAGGATTTATCCACTTTTATGTATTTTAAGACTTCCAGCATCTCCACTTCAGTTATGTGGACTCTTTTCAAGACTTCACTATTCATTTCCTTGAGTTCCCCACCTTCCGTGTCTTCCTCTCCAGTACATAATGATGAGGAATATTTGTTTAGGATCTCACCAATCTCCTGTGGCTCCAAACACAGATGGCCTTGTTGATCTTCAAAGCTCCCTATTCTCTCCCTAGTTACTCTTTTACCATTAATCTCTTTGGATTCTCTTCACTGAGTCAGTATGGGTGGAAGTCTGAAACAGGAAAGGAATAGTCACTATATTGGGAGTTTTCTGTAGACAAAAGTTTCCCTTGAAAAACATTGAACATAGAACATTACAGCGCAGTACAGGCCCTTCGGCCCTCGATGTTGCGCCAACCTGTCATACCAATCTGAAGCCCATCTAACCTACACTATTCCATGTACGTACATATGCTTGTCCAATGACGACTTAAATGCACTTAAAGTTGGCGAATCTACTACGTTTGCAGGCAAAGCATTCCGTCCCGTTACTACTCTCTGAGTAAAGAAACTACCTCTCAACAGTATACCATTTTCAATACTGTTGAGGGGGACGACTTACCCAGGGTATGCAGTGGGGCCCAGGTCTCTGGCACAGAGCCTGTCCCTGTTGCACAGAAGGGGAGGAGGGAAAGGAGGAGAGTGTTAGTCACTGGGGACTCCATAGTTAGAGGCTCAGATAGAAGGTTTGTTGGGAACAAACGAGAGTCATGGTTGGTGTGTTGCCTCCCAGGTGCCAGGGTCCGTGATGTCTCAGATCGTGTCTTTGGGATCCTGAAGAGGGAGGGTGACCAGCCTCAAGTCGTTGTCCATGTAGGTACCAACGACATCGGTAGACAGAGGGATAGGGATGTAAGGCAGGATTTCTGGGAGTTAGGGTGGAAGCTGAGAGCTAGAACAAACAGAGTTGTTATCTCTGGATTGTTACCCGTGCCATGTGATAGCGAGGCAAGGAATTGTTGCTTGCTAGATGATTATAAATCTTATCTCTTATAATCCTTTCCAAAACCTTTCCTATAACAGAAGTAAGGCTCACTGGTCTATAATTACCTGGGTCATCTCTGCTGCCCTACTTGAACAAAGGCACAACATTTGCAATCCTCCAGTCCCCTGGTACTAAACCTGTAGACAATGACAACTCAAATATCAAAGCCAAAGGCTCTGCTGTCTCCTCCCTAGCTTCCCAGAGTATCCTCGGATAAATCCAATCCGGCCCAGGGAACTTGTCTACTTTCACTCCTTCTAGAATTGATAACACCTCTGCGTAACTAACCTCGATCCTTTCTAGTCTAATATCTTGTACCTCATTCTTCTCCTCTCCTTTTCCTGAGTGAACACCGATGAGAAATGTTCATTTAGCACCTCTCCGATCTCTACAGGGTCCACACACAATGTCCCACTCCTGTCTTTGACTGGCCCTATTCCTACTCCAGTCATCCTTTATCCCTCACATACCTATAGAAAGCTTTAGGGTTCTCCTTTATTCTATTTGCTAAAGGCTGATCGTGTCCTCTCTTTGCTTTTCTTAACTCTCTCTTTAAATCCTTCCTCACTGATCTGTCACTTTCCATCGCCTCATCTGAACCATCTTGTCTCATCAACACACAAGCCTCCTTCTTCTGCTTTTAACAAGAGATGCAATTTCTGTAGTAACCCACGGTTCCCTTACCTTATAAATAAATACTCACCCTTTAATCACCAACGGTCATTTGAGTGGGAGCAGCGGAAGTGAGGTTGGAGCGCATAGCTGGGCGGGAAGGTAAATGATTAGTATTTGAGTGGGTGTGTTCTAGACCCCAGGTCCTACTTCCGTAGGGCCTCCCTCCCACCCTCCTCCTCTAACCTAACTTTAAAGTCCACAGGTAAGTGACTCAGTGTTATTGACTCAGTGTTCTTGTTTTTGGAGAAAGTGTACAGTCATGGCAGCGCAGGCGGTGAAATGTTCCTCCTGCAGGATGTTTGAGGTAGGGGTGACCACCGATACTCCTGCCGACTTCGTCTGCAGGAAATGCAGTCAGATCCTGCTCCTCACAGAACGAGTTAGGGAACTGGAACTGGAGTTGGATGAACTGAGGATTATTCGAGAGGCTGAGAGGGTGATTGATAGAAGCTACAGGGACATAGTTACGCCGGAGAACAGAGGTAGCTGGGTAACAGTTAGAGGTGGGAAGGGGAAGAAGCAGGCAGTGCAGGGTTCCCCTGTGGTCGTTCCCCTAAAAAATAAATATACAGCTTTGGAAACTGTTGGGGGGGACAGCGTTGCAGGTGTAAGCTGCAGTGAAGGGGTCTGTGGCTCTGAGACTCAGAAGGGAAAGGGGGAGAGGAGGAGAGCGCTAGTTATAGGGGACTCTCTAGTTAGAGGGACGGACAGGCGGTTCTGTGGACATGGGCGAGACTCACGGATGGTTTGTTGCCTCCCGGGTGCTAGGGTCCGAGACGTCTCAGACCGTGTCTTCAGAATCCTTAAGGGGGAGGGTGTGCAGCCAGAAGTCGTGGTGCACATTGGCACCAACGACATAGGTAGGAAGAGGGATGGGGAGGTCATTCAAGAGCTCAAGGAGTTAGGCTGGAAGCTAAGAGCTAGGACAGACAGAGTCGTCATCTCTGGGTTGTTGCCGGTGCCACGTGACAGTGAGGCAAAGAATAGGGAGAGAGTGCAGTTGAACACGTGGCTGCAAGGCTGGTGTAGGAGGGAGGGCTTCAGATATTTGGACAATTGGACTGCATTCTGGGGAAGGTGGGACCTGTACAAACAGGACGGGTTGCACCTGAACCAGAAGGGCACCAATATCCTGGGGGGTAGGTTTGCTAGCACTCTTCGGGGGGGTTTAAACTAATTTGGCAGGGGGATGGGATCCGGACTTGTAGTCCAGCAGGTAGGTTAGCTGTTTGTCAGGATGCCCAAGACTGTAGGGAGGCTGTGGAGAAGGTAGCACTGACAGGGACTACTTGCGGACACAGAGATGGGCTCAAGTGCGTATACTTCAACGCAAGGAGTATCAGAAATAAGGTGGGTGAACTTAAGGCGTGGATCGGTACCTGGGACTACGATGTTGTGGCCATCACGGAAACGTGGATAGATGTGGGACAGGAATGGCTGTTGGAGGTTCCTGGTTACAGGTGTTTCAGTAAGATTAGGGAGGGTGGTAAAAAAGGAGGGGGGGTGGCATTGCTAATTAGAAATGGTATAACGGCTGCAGAAAGGAAGTTTGAGGGAGATCTGCCTCTGGAGGTAGTATGGGCTGAAGTCAGAAATAGGAAAGGTGCAGTCACCTTGTTGGGTGTTTACTATAGGCCCCCCAATAGCAGCAGAGATGTGGAGAAACAGATTGGGAAACAGATTTTGGAAAGGTGCAGAAGCCACAGGGTCGTAGTCATGGGCGACTTCAACTTCCCAAATATTGATTGGAAGCTCTTTAGATCAAGTAGATTGGATGGGGCGGTGTTTGTGCAGTGTGTCCAGGAAGCTTTTCTAACTCAGTATGTAGATTGTCCAACCAGAGGGGAGGCCATATTGGATTTGGTACTCGGTAATGAACCGGGACAAGTGGTGGGCTTGTTAGTGGGTGAACATTTTGGTGATGGTGACCACAATTCTGTGACTTTCACCTTGGTTATGGAGAGAGATAGGTGCGCACAACAAGGTAGATTTTATAATTGGGGGAAGGGAAATTACGATGCTGTAAGGCAGGATTTGAGGAGCATACGTTGGGAGCATAGGCTGTCAGGGAAGGATGTGGTGGAAATGTGGAACTTTTTCAAAGAGCAGATACGACGTGTCCATGATATGTATGTACCTATCAGGCAGGAAAGAAATGGTCGTGTGAGGGAGCCTTGGTTGACGAGAGAGGTTGAATGTCTGGTAAAGAGGAAGAAGGAGGCTTACATAAGGTTGAGGAAACAGGATTCAGACAGAGCAGTGGAGGGATACAGGATAGCCAGAAGGGACCTGAAGAAAGGGATTAGGAGAGCTAAGAGAGGGCATGAAAAATCGTTGGCGGATAGGATCAAGGATAACCCCAAGGCATTTTATGCGTATGTGAGAAACCTGAGAATGACGAGAACGAGGGTAGGTCCGATCAAGGACAGTAGTGGGAGACTGTGTATTGAGTCGGAAGAGATAGGAGAGGTCTTGAACAAGTACTTCTCTTCAGTATTTACGAACGAGAGGGACCGTATTGTAGAAGAGGAGAGTGTGAAATGGACTGGTAAGCTAGAAGAGATACCTGTTAGGAAGGAAGATGTGTTGGACATTTTGAACAACTTGAGGATAGACAAGTCCCCCGGGCCTGACGGGATATATCCTAGGATTATGTGGGAAGCAAGAGATGAAATTGCAGTACCGTTGGCAATGATCTTCTCGTCTTCACTGGCAACGGGGGTGGTACCAGGGGACTGGAGAGTAGCGAATGTTGTGCCCCTGTTCAAAAAAGGGAATAGGGATAACCCCGGGAATTACAGGCCTGTTAGTCTTACTTCTGTGGTAGGCAAAGTAATGGAAAGGGTACTGAGGGATAGGATTTATGAGTATCTGGAAAGACACTGCTTGATTAGGGACAGCCAGCACGGATTTGTGAAGGGTAGGTCTTGCCTTACAAGTCTTATTGAATTCTTCGAGGAGGTGACCAAGCATGTGGATGAGGGAAGAGCAGTGGATGTAGTGTACATGGATTTTAGTAAGGCATTTGATAAGGTTCCCCATGGTAGGCTTATGCGGAAAGTCAGGAGGCATGGGATAGAGGGAAATTTGGCCAATTGGATAGAAAACTGGCTAACCGGTCGAAGGCAGAGAGTGGTGGTAGATGGTAAATATTCAGCCTGGAGCCCAGTTACAAGTGGAGTTCCGCAGGGATCAGTTCTGGGTCCTCTGCTGTTTGTAATTTTTATTAATGACTTAGATGAGGGAGTCGAAGGGTGGGTCAGTAAATTTGCAGATGATACGAAGATAGGTGGAGTTGTGGACAGTGAGGAGGGCTGTTGTCGGCTGCAGAGGGACTTAGATATGATGCAGAGCTGGGCTGAGGAGTGGCAGATGGAGTTCAACCCTGCCAAGTGTGAGGTTGTCCATTTTGGAAGAACAAATAAGAATGCGGAATACAGGGTTAATGGTAGGGTTCTTAGTCAGGTGGAGGAACAGAGGGATCTTGGGGTCTATGTACATAGATCTTTGAAGGTTGCCACTCAGGTGGATAGAGTTTGTAAGAAGGCCTATGGAGTATTATCGTTCATTAGCAGAGGGATTGAATTCAAGAGTCGTGAAGTGATGTTGCAGCTGTACAGGACTTTGGTTAGGCCACAGTTGGAGTACTGTGTGCAGTTCTGGTCGCCTCACTTTAGGAAAGATGTGGAAGCTTTGGAGAGGGTGCAGAGAAGATTTACCAGGATGTTGCCTGGAATGGAGAGGAAGTCGTACGAGGATAGGTTGAGAGTTCTCGGCCTTTTCTCGTTGGAACGGCGAAGGATGAGGGGTGACTTGATAGAGGTTTATAAGATGATCAGAGGAATAGATAGAGTAGACAGTCAGAAACTTTTTCCCCGGGTACAACAGAGTGTTACAAGGGGACATAAATTTAAGGTGAAGGGTGGAAGGTATAGGGGAGATGTCAGGGGTGGGTTCTTTACCCAGAGAGTGGTGGGGGCATGGAATGCGCTGCCCGTGGGAGTGGTAGAGTCGGAATCATTGGCGACCTTTAAGCGGCATTTGGATAGGTACATGGATGGGTACTTAATCTAGGTTAGAAGTTCGGCACAACATCGTGGGCCGAAGGGCCTGTTCTGTGCTGTATTTTTCTATGTTCTATGTTCTATGTTCTTATCACTTCCTCCCTGCCTAACAGTGACATACCTATCAAGGACATGCAATATCTGTTCCTTAAGGGTGATTTAGTAGTTTGGATTAGAAACTGGCTTTCTGGAAGGAGGCAGCGAGTGGTGGTTGATGGAAAATATTCAGTCTGGAGTCCGGTTACTAGTGGTGTGCCACAAGGGTCTGTTTTGGGACCACTGCTGTTTGTCATTTTTATAAATTGCCAGCGGGTGGCACAAGAACTACCAGTAGGGGGTCATTTAGGGGTAAGAAAAACTCAAGTTGAAGTACAAAGATATTTTTACTGGCCTAGACTGCATAAAGGTGTAGTTGAATTTTGCCAGACATGTTGTACATGTCAGGTAATTGGAAAAACCATGGCCAGTAATAAAACCTGCACCTTTAATACCTACTCCTGCATTTGAGGAACCTTTTACAAGAGTCTCAATTGATTGCAAAGGACCCCTATTTAAAATAAAAAGTGAGAATCAGTATTTGTTAACAATGATGGAATTATCCACTAGATTTCCAGAGGCTGTCCCATTACACAATATTATATCTAAAAGGATAGAATATAGAACATTACAGTGCAGTACAAGCCCTTCAGCCCTCGATGTTTCACTGACCTGTCATACCAATCTGAAGCCCATCTAACCTACACTATTCCATGTACGTCCATATGCTTGTCCAATGACAACATGAATGCACTTAAAGTCAGCGAATCTACTACCGTTTCAGGCAAAGCATTCCATACCCTTACTACTCTCTGAGTAAAGAATCTACCTCAGACATCTGTCTTATATCTATCACCCCTCAATTTAAAGCTATGCCCCCTCGTGCTCGCCGTCACCATACTTGGAAAAAGGCTCTCCCTGTCCACCCTATCTAACCCTCTTATCTTATATGTCTCTATTAAGTCACCTCTCAACCTTCTTCTCTCCAACGAAAACAGCCTCAAGTCCCTCAGCCTTTCCTCGTAAGACCTTCCCTCCATACCAGGCAACATCCTAGTAAATCTCCTCTGCACCCTTTCCAAAGCTTCCCACATCCTTCTTATAATGAGGTGACCAGAACTGTCCACAATACTCCAAGTGCAGCCACACCAGAGTTTTGTACAGCTGTAGCATAACTCATGGTTCCGGAAATTGATCCCTCTATTAATAAAAGCTAAAACACTGTATGCCTTCTTAACAACCCTGTTGACCTGGGTGGCAACTTTCAAGGATTTGTGTACCTAGACACCGAGATCTCTCTGCTCATCTACACTACCAAGGATCTTACCATTCGCCCAGTACTTTGCATTCAGGTTACTCCGACCAAAGTGAATCACCTCACACTTGTCCGCATTAAACTCCATTTGCCACCTCTCAGCCCAGCTCTGCAGCTTATCTATGTCTCTCTGTAACCTACAACATCCTTCATCACTATCCACAACTCCACCGACCTTGGTGTCATCTGCAAATTTACTAACCCACCCTTCTCCGCCTTTATTCAGGTCATTTAGATTAGATTCCATACAGTGTGGAAACAGGCCCTTCGGCCCAACAAGTCCACACCGACCCGCCGAAGCACACCCACCCAGACCCATTCCCCACATTTACCCCTTCACCTAACACTACGGGCAATTTAGCAAGGCCAATTCACCTAACCTGCACATTTTTGGACTGTGGGAAGAAACCGGAGCACCTGGAGGAAACCCACGCAGACACAGGGAGAATGTGCAAACTCCACACAGTCAGTCGCCTGAGTCGGAAATTGAGGCAGCAGTGCTAACCACTGTGCCACTGTGCCGCCCACACTATAAAAATGACGAACAGCAGTGGACCCAACGCCGACCCTTGCGGTACACCACTGGTAACTGGACTCCAGGATGAACATTTCCCATCAACCACCACCCTCTGTCTTCTTTCAGCAAGCCAATTACTGATCCAAACTGATATATCTCCCACAATCCCATTCCTCCGCATTTTGTACAATAGCCTACTGTGGGGAACCTTATCGAACGCCTTGCTGAAATCCATATACACCACATCAACCGGTTTACTCTCATCTACCTGTTTGGTCACCTTCTCAAAGAACTCAATAAGGTTTGTGAGGCACAGCCTACCCTTCACAAAGCCGTGCTGACTATCTCTAATCAAGTTATTCTTTTCGAGATGATTATAAATCCAATCTCTTATAACCTTTTCCACCACTTTACCAACAACTGAAGTAAGGCTCACTGGTCTTTAATTACCAGGGTTGTCTCTACTCCCCTTCTTGAACGGGGGAACCACATTTGCTATCCTCCAGTCTTCTGGCACTATTCCTGTAGACAATGACGATTTAAAGATCAATGTCAAAGGCTCAGCAATCTGCTCCCTGGCTTCCCAGAGGATCCTCGGATAGATCCCATCCAGCCCAGGTTATTTATCTATTTTCACACTCTGCAGGATTTCTAATACCTCTTCCTTGTGAACCTCAATCACACCTAGTCTGGTAGCCTGTATCTCAGTATTCCCCTCGACAACATTGTCGTTTTCTCGAGTGAATACTGTCGAAAAATATTAATTTAGTCCTCTAACTCCACACACAACTTCCCACTACTATCCTTGATTGGCCCTAATCTTACTCTTGTCATTCTTTTATTCCTCAAATACCTATAGAAAGCCTTAGGGTTTACCCTGATCCTATCCACCAACAACTTCTCATGTCTCCTCCTGGCTCTTCTGAGCTCTCTCTTTAGGTCTTTCCTGGCTACCTTGTAACTCTCAAGTGCCCTAACTGAGCCTTCACATCTCATCCTAATATAAGCCTTCTTCTTCCTCTTGACCAGAGATTCCACTTCCTTCGTAAACCACGGCTCCTGCGCTCTACAGCTTCCTCCCTGCCTGACAGGTACATACTTATCCAGGACACACAGGAGCTTTTCTTTGAATAAGCTCCACATTTCTAATGTGCCCATCCCCTGCAGTTTCCTTCCCCATCCTATGCTTCCTAAATCTTTCCTCATTGCATCATAATTGCCTTTCCCCCAGCTGTCACTCTTGCCCAGTGGTATACACCTATCCCTTTCTATCACTAAAGTAAACATAACAGAATTGTGATCGCTATCACCAAAGTGCTCACCTATTTCCAAGTCTAACACCTGGCCGTGCTCATTACCCAGTACCAAATTTAATGTGGCTTCACCCCTTGTTGGCCTGTCTACATACTGTGTCAGGAAGTCCTCCCGCACACACTGGACAAAACCTGACCCATCTCTAGTACTCGTACTATAGTGTTCTCAGTCAATTTTTGGAAAGTTGAAGCCCCCATGACAACTACCCTGTCTCTCTCACTCCTATCCAGAATCATCTTTGCTATCCTTTCCTCTACACCTCTGGAACTGTTCGGAGGCCGATAGAAAACTCCCAACAGGGTGACCTCTCCTTTCCTGTTTCTAACCTCAGCCCATACTACCTCAATAGATGAGTCCCCTAACATCCTATCTGCCACTGTAATACTGTCCTTGACCAACAATGCCACCCCCCCCCTCTTTTACCATCTTCTCTGTTCTTACTGATACATCTAAATCCTGGAACCTGCAACAACCATTCCTGTCCCTGCTCTATCCATGTCTCCGAAATGGCCACAACATCGAAGTCCCAGGTACCAACCCATGCTGAAGGTCACCCACCTTATTCCGGACGCTCCTGGCATTGAAGTAGATACACTTCAAACCAACTTCTTGCTTGCTGGTGCCATCTTGCATCCCTGAAACTTGATTTCGGACCTCCCTACTCTCAACCTTTTCTATACTCAAACTACAATTTTGGTTCCCATCCCCCTGCTAGATTAGTTTAAACCCATCCCAATAGCCTTAGCAAATCTCCCCCCCCAGGATGTTGGTACCCCTCTGGTTCAGATGAAGACCATCCTGCTTGTAGAGGTCCCACCTACCCCAGAAAGAGCCCCAATTATCCAAGAATCCAAAACCCTCCCTCCTGCACCATCCCCGTAGCCACGTGTTCAACTCCTCTCTCTCTCTATTCCTCGCCTCACTAACACGTGGCACGGGCAACAAACCAGAGACAACAACTCTGTTAGTCCTAACTCTAAGTTTCCATCCTACCTCCCTGAATTTTTGCCTTAAATCCCCATCTCTCTTCTTACCTATGTCGTTGGTGCCTATGTGGACCATGACTTGGGGCTGCCCCCCCCCCCTCCTCCTCCCCCTCCCTCTTAAGTATCCCAAAACACGATCAGAGACAGCACAAACCCTGGCTCCTGGGAGGCAACACATCCACCGTGAGTGTCTCTCATCCCCACAGAACCTCCTATCTGTCCCCCTAACTATGGAGTCCCCAATGACTACTGCTCTGCTCCTCTTCCCCCTTCCCTTCTGCGCAGCAGGGACAGACTCTGTGCTGGAGCCCTGTGCCCCACTGCTTTCCCCTGGTAAATCGTCCCCCCCAACAGTATCCAAAACGGTGTACTTATTGTTGAGGGGAATGGCCACAGGGGATCCCTGCACTGCCTGCCGGTTCCCTTTCCGTCCCCTGACTGTAACCCATCTGCCTTTTTCTTGTACCTGAGGAGTGACTACCTCCCTGTAACTCCTCTCAATAACACCCTCTGCCTCCCGAATGATCTGAAGTTCATCCAGCTCTAGCTCCAGTTCCCTAATGTGGTTTTCGAGGAGCTGGTGTTGGGTGCACTTCCCACAGATGTAGTCTGCAGGGACACGAGTGGTGACCCTTACCTCCCACATTCTGCAGGAGGAACATTCAACTGCCCTCACCGCCATTCCTACTATTCTAAATTCCCAAAAAGACTGTTGAAAATATAAGGAATAAAAAATAAACTCGTTACCTTACCAACCTGGCGCACAGATCCTTTTTTTTGGTTAGAGGAGGAAGATGGGTGGGAGACACTACCCGAGGAGTGTTTCGGATAACGCCACCACACAAATAGATGACTTCCCAGAAGTCCTTCACTCCTCCCTCACACCTCTCGGCAAAATGGAGGCCCGACTCGCGAGGTAAGTCCCTTTTAATGCAGGTAAAATCCTTCCTGGCAGCCCTCGCTTCACCACTCCTTCTCTCCTCGCCACTCTAGCAAAAAATAATGAAAGAATTATTCAAATTCCTCACTAGATATGGACTACCCACAGAGATATAATCAGTTTAAGGGTCAAACTTCACTTCAAAATTATTCAAGGAAGTTACGGACAGCTTAGGAATACACAAGTCAAATCTACTGCGTACCATCCAGAATCACAGGGAGCGCTCGAAAGGTGGCATCAGACATTAAAGACCATGTTGAAGGCCCACTGTCAAGACTATCCAGACGATTGGGATAAAGGAATTCTGTTTGTACTTTTTGCGATCAGAGATGCACCAAATTAATTGACTAAATTCAGTCCATTTGAATCTATTTTTGGGCATGAAGTGAGAAGACCGTTAAAATTGGTTCAGGAGAAATTGGTGAGTCAGAATTCAGAGACCACATATTTGGACTTTGTGTCAGATTTTTGGGAACAATTAAATAGAGCAGGCGAGTTGGCCAGACAGCATTTAAAAGTATCACAACATAGAATGAAACAGGAAGTAGCCAAGAAATCAAAAACTCGCAAACAGAGATAGCGTGTTAGTGTTACTTCCAGTGATAGATGAACCTTTAAAAGCATGGTTTAGTGGACCTTATCAAATGGAAAGGAGATTGAGTGAAGTGAAGTATTTGATAAGGACTCCAGACAGAAGGAAGTTTCACAGAGTGTGTCATGTGAATTGGACAGGGAAGGAAAGCCAAAGGAGACTGTGTTATTGGTTACAACACAGAGGGAAGATCCAAGTTCAGAGGATTCTGAATTGGGCATTCCTCAAATTCAATAATGAGGACGTTGTCAAAAATTGGGATAAATTACTGAGTTAACTTCCAGAGGAAAATCAAAAATGACCCGAATGAGTTATTACTGTCACATGAGTAATTGTATGGAAATAAGCTGGAAAGTACTAACCTAATTATGCATGATGTAGATATGGGAGATTCTGTTGCAATTAAGCAACATCTTTATAGGCATAATCCTCTAAAGTTGGCACAGGTTCAAAAGGAGATTGAATGCATGCTCCAAGGCGATTGAATTGAAGTGAGTTACAAGGACTGGAGCTCATCCACAATAATGGTACCAAAACCAGATGGTACCCAACGGTTATGTGTGGACTATCGCAAAGTCAATGCCATTACAAAGACTGATGTATATCCAATTCCACAGTTGGAAGACTGTGTTGAAAAGGTGGGACTAGCAAAGTATATTTCTAAGTTGGACTTGTTCAGAGGATACTAGCAGGTACCTTTGTCCAAAAGAGTGAAGACAATTTCAGCTTTCATACGCCAAATGGACTGTATCAGTTTAAAGTCATAACATTGGTATGAAAAATGCACCAGCCACATTTCAGTGGCGAACTAATAAGGTTATTTCAGGATTACCCAATTGTGTGGTATATATTGATGACCTGGTGATTATTACTCACACGTGGAAGGAACATTTGCAACATCTATTGGACTTATTCATTCGATTTCAGAAGGCAGTCTTGGTGATAAACCTAGCTAAAAGTGAATTTGCCAAAACTCAAGTCACCTTCTTGGGCCACGTTATTGGACATGGACCAATGGCCTCGTGGGATGCAAAAACAAAGGTTATTGGGGAATTTCCCATACCACCGACAAAAAGAGCAGTACTACGGTTCCCGGGATTGAGTGCATTTTATCAAAAATATGTACTCAATTTTAGCAGTGTGGCTGCTAGATTCATAGTATTGCTAAGGAAAGGCAAGGAGTTACAGTGGACTGTCAGAGGGCATTTGACAGCCTGAAAGCTGTGTTAACCACTGCCCCAGTATTAGTCACCTAATTACACAAAGCCATTCAAGGTGGCTATCGATGCGAGTGATGTGGGTGTCAGTGCGGTGCTCCTACAGGAGGATGATGAGAAGATAGAAAGGTCTATCGGGTATTTCACCAGGAAATTGAACATTCATCAGCAAAAGTATTCGACAGCTGGTAGGTATGATGATGCATGAAAAAGCCTTGTTGGGAAGGATTTGGGAAAACCCAAAGGCGTTCTACATGTACGTGAGGAATAAAAGAATGATCAGAGAGAATGTCAGACTGATCAGGGATAGTGGAGGGAACCTATGCCTGGAGTCTGAAGAGGTAGGGAAGGCCCCCAATGAGTTTTTTTGCTTCAGTATTCACTAGAGAGAGGGACCTTGTAGTTAGTGAGAACACCATGGACCAGGTTAATAGGGTTGAACAGATTGATGTTGAGGAAGTGGTTGTGCTGGAAATTCTGGGAATCATCAAAATAGCTAAGTCCCCAGAGTCGGACCAGATGTATCAAAGGTTACTACGGGAAGCGAGGAATGAGATTGCTGTGCCTCTGACAATGATCTTTGCATCCTCACTCTCCAGAGGGGTAGTACTGGATGATTGGAGGGAAGTGAATGTTTTTCCTCTGTTCAAGAAAGGGAGTAGGGAAATCCCTGGGAGTTACTGACCAGTCAGTCTTATGTCTGTGGTAAGCAAGGTACCGGAAAGGATTCTGAGAGACAGGATTTATGACTATTTGAAAAAACATAGTTTGATTAGAGATAGTTAGCATGGCTGTGTGAGGGGCAGGTCATGCCTCACAAACCTTATTGAGGATGTGATTAGACAAGTTGACAAACGTCGAGCAGTGGATGTGATGTATATAGATTTCAGTAAAGCATTTGAGAAGGTGCCCCACGGTTGTTTCATTCAGAAAGTTGGGATGTATGAGATACAGGGAAATCTGGCTGTCTAGATACAGAATTGGTTGGCTGAAAGAAGATAGTGAGTGGTAGTAGATGGAAAGTATTCGGCCTGGAGTTTGGTGACCAGTGGTGTCCCACAGGGATCTGTTCTTGGGCCTCTGCTCTTTATAGTTTTTAATAAATGACTTGGATGAAGAAGTGGAAGGGTGGGTTAGTACGTTTGCCGATGACACGAAAGTTAGTGGAGTTGTGGATAGTCTGGAGGGCTATTGTAGGCTACAACAGGATATTAGGAGAAAGTAAGGACAGCAGATGCTGGAGATCAGAGATGTGTTGCTGGAAAAGCGCAGCAGGTCAGGCAGCATCCAAGGAGAAGGAGAATCGATGTTTCGGCCATAAGCCCTTCTTCAGGAACATTGACAGGATGCAGAGCTGGGCTGAGAAGTGGCAGATGGAGTTCAACCTGGATAAATGAGAAGTGATTTATTTTGGAAGGTTGAATTTGAATGCTGAGTACAGAGATAAAGACAAGATTATTGGCAGTGTGGAGGAAGAGTAGGGTCTTAGGGTCCATGTATATAGATCCCTCACAGTTGCCACCCAAGTTGATAGAGTTGTTAAGAAGGTATATGCTGCAGATCTATAAAACCACACTTGAAAAAGTGTGTCCAGTTCTGGTCACCTCATTCAAGGATGCAGCTGCTTCAGAGAGGGTGCAGAGATTTACCAGGATTCTGCCTGGATTGGAGGGCTTGTCTTATGAAGAGAGGTTGAGAGAGCTTTGGATTTTCAAACTGGAGAGATGATGGAAGAGACGTGACTTGATAGAGGTGTACAAGGTAATGAGAGGCATAGATAGAGTAGATAGCCAAAGACTTTTCCCCAGGGCAGAAATGGCCATCAAGAGGAGTCATAATTTTAAGGTGACTGGAGGAAGGTATAGGGGAGATGGCGGAGGTAGGTTCTTTACACAGAAAATGGTGGGTGTGTGGAATACACTGTGGTAGGAGAGTCACAAACATTAGGGACATATAAGTGACTGCTGGACAAGTACATGGGCGGCAGTAAATTGAGGGGTGTGTTGGTTGGGTTGGTCTGAGATTAAGATAAATGCTCAGCCCAGCATTGGGGGCCCTTTATTGTCCTTGTTTTTTTGTCGGAGGTCATAAAGACACAGGCTCTGAAATGTCTGGGTTGATCTACTTGGGGAAGCTTTTAAGTTGAAAACAACAATTTATGCAATGAAAAGGGGAGGGGGCAATTCTCCCAGCTCAGCTTCTCTCTGTTCTGGTTTGGTTTGGTTTGGTTTGGGTTTTAGCAGTCTTGCTGCTCAGACCAAGCGGTCAGTCAGTTTGGAGGCCTGCTGGTCAAAGGAACAGCTTCATGGAAGAGAGTGTTCCATGCTAAACCTCCCTCTGCCCTCTCTCTCCCTCTGCCATCTCCATCTGCCATCTCCCTCTGCCATCTCTCTCTGGGCCATCTCCCTCTGCTATTTCCCTCTGCCATCTCTCTCTGGGCCATCTCTCTCTCTGCCATCTCTCTCTCTCTGCCACCTCTCTCTGGGCCATCTCTCTCGCTGGGCCATCTCTCTCTCTGCCATCTCTCTCTCTGGGCCATCTCTCTCTCTGGGTCATCTCTCTCTCTGGGTCATCTCTCTCTCTCTGTGCCATCTCTCTCTCTGTCATCTCCCTCTCAGTCATCTCTCTCTCTGGGTCATCTCTCTCTCTGGGTCATCTCTCTCTCTCTCTGCCATCTCTCTCTCTTCTTGGCTTTTTGGAGTCCACCACAAAGAAAAGTATCAGTGTGATTTCAGGATAAGAGTTTGAAATCTCAGTAGTTAACCACCTGATTGAGAAGTTGTCTGTTAGTTCAATTTGTGACTTCGGATGTGAATTGTCTATATTTGTATCTATGACATAAAACTGCTATATGGGTTCAACAAAAATTCACTGAAAATTGTTGAACACATCATGGGCAGCATGATGGCTCAGTGGTTAACACTGCTGCCTCACAGCGCCAGGGACTCGGGTTTGATTCCCACCTTGGACAGCTGTCTGTGTGGAGTTTGCACATTCTCCCCGTGTCTGCGTGGATTTCTTCCAGGTGCTCCGGTTTCCTCCCACAATCCAAAAGATGTGCATGTCAGGTGAATTGGCCATGCTAAATTGCCACGTCAGGGGTAAGTATTGGGTAGGGAAATGGGTCTGGCTGGGTTACTCTTCGGACACTGAGATCTCTCTGCTCATCTACACTACCAAGAATCTTACCATTAGCCCAGTACTCTGTATTCCTGTTGCTTCTTCCAAAGTGAATCACCTCATACTTTTCCATACTAAACTCCATTTGCCACCTCTCAGCCCAATTCTTATCTATGTTCCTCTGTAACCTGCAACATCCTTCCTCACTGTCCACAACTCCACTGACTTTATTGTCATCTACAAATTTACTGACCCATCCTTCTACTCCCTCATCCAGGTCATTTATAAAAATGACAAACAGCAGTGACCCCAAAACAGATCCTTGCGGTACCCCACTAGTAACTGAACTCCAGGATGAACATTTCCCATCAACCACCACCCTCTGTCTTCTTTCAGCTAGCCAATTTCTGATCCAAACTGCAATGGGTGGCATGGTGGCTCAGTGGTTAGCACTGCAGCATCACAGTGCCAGGGATCTGGGTTTGATTCTAGCCTTGGGTAACTGTCTGTGTGGAGTTTGCACGTTCTCTGCGTCTGCATGGGTTTCCTCCGGGTGCTCTGGTTTCCTCCCACAATTGAAAGACTGCAGGTCTGGTGGATTGGCCATGCTAAGTTGCCCAGGGTGTTAGGTGCATCAGTCAGAGGGGAATGGGTCTGGGTGGGTTACTCTTTGGAGGGTTGGTGTGCCCTTGTTGGACCAGGTGATCTGCTTGACCACTGTAGGGAATTGAATCTAAATCACCCTCAGTCCGTATTTTCTGCAATAGCCGACCGTGGGAAACCTTATCAAACTCTTTACTGAAATCCATACACAACATATCAACTGCTTTACCCTCATCCAACATCCGAAGTTGAAAAAGTCCTGGACACCCATCCCCCTCTACAGGCAACATACAGGGCTGTATTCGACTTTGGTGAGGCCACAGCTGGAGGACTCTGGGCAGTCCTGGGCAGTCCTGGTCCCCACACTATAGGAAGGATGGGATTGCACAGGAAGGATTCAGCAGGATGTTGTCTGGGATGGTGAATTTCAGCGAATAGGGAGGCTGGAGCAGAGAAGGTTGAGGGAGACCCTGATAGAGGTGGAAACGATGATGAAGGGCAATGGCAGGCTGGATAGAAAGGAGCTGCTCCCCTTCATTGTAGGGTCAATAAAGAGGGGGTATTAATTTAAAGCAAATGGCAGGAAGGTGAGAGGGGATTTGGGGAAAGGGTTTTCTCACCCAGAAGGTGGTGGTGAACAGTTTATGCCTGAAACATCAATTCTTCAGCTCCTGAGATGCTGCCTGACTTTCTGTGCTTCCTGGTGATCTGGAATGCACTACCTTGGAGGGTAGCTGAGGCTGGAAACCTCACCAGCTTTGAAAGGCACTTGGATGAACACTCGAAGTGTCAGAACATTCAAGGCTATGGGCCTGGTGCAGGATTGTGGGGCTGCTGTAGATGTAGAGTAGGATTTTGTTAACGCAGTAGATGAGCGATAGGGCCTCTTGTTTATTGTATAATTATATGCTTCTATAGATTCTCCCCTCATTTGGCAGTGTCTTGATTTCAATCGTTGTTTTTAACTTTATCCCTCTTAAATCTTTCCACCTGAACAACCCTCCAAGCTATCTGGACTCATCTCGTCCTAGCCCTCTGAATATTCCTTCCACCTTCACTCCTCCATTGGTCACTTTCTCTTCAGTCACCTTGGCTCAAATCTTGGGAAATTCCAAAATACCTCTCTGCTCCTCGCCAATCTTTCCTGATTATCCAAATATTTTAACAAAGGTTTTGGATAGATATATAGCAAACATGTGCAGGAGTAGGCCTGCAACACTATCCAATACAGAGTCATAGAATCACTGAGATGTACGGCATGCTAACAGACCCTTCAGTCCAACTTGTCCATGCCAACCAGGTATCCGAACCTAACCTAATGCCATTTGCCAGCACTTGACCTAATCCCTCTAAGCCCCTCATTCATGTAACCATCCAGATGCCTTTTAAATGTTGTAATTGTACCAGCCTCCACCACTTCCTCTGGCATTAAATCCATACATATACCACCGTCTTCATGAAAAATGTTGCCCCTTAGTTCCCTTTTATATCTTTCCCCTCTCAACCTAACTTTATGTCCTCTAGTTCTGGACAACAATTGGAAAATACCTAGTCTATTTATCCTATCCAAGCCCCTCATGATTTTATTTACTGCTATAAGGTCACCTCTCAGCTTCCGATGCTTCAGGGAAAACAGCCCCAGCCTTTTTTTTAAAAATTAGATTAGTTACAGTATGGAAACAGGCCCTTCAGCCCAACTAGTCCACACCGACCCATCAAAGCGCAACCCACCCAGACCCATTCTCCTACATTTACCCCTTCACCGAACACTACGGGCAATTTAGCATGGCCAATTCATCTAACCTGCACATTTTTGGACTGTGGGAGGAAATCAGAGCAAACCCACACAGACAGGGGGAGAATGTGCAAACTCCACACAGTCAGTCGCCTGAGGCGGGAATTGAACCCGGGTCTCTGGTGCTGTGAGACAGCAGTGCTAACCACTGTGCCACCGTGCCTATTCAATCTTTCCCTGTAGCTTAAACCCTCCAACCCTGGCAATATCCTTATAAATCTTTTCTGATCCTTTTCCAGATTCACAACATCCATCTAATAAGAAAACCAGAATTGCACACGATATTCCAAAATTGGTCAAACCAACGTCCTGTACAGCCGCAACATGACCTCCCAACTCTTGCACTCAATGCTCTGACTGATAAAGGAAAGCATACCAAATTTCTTCTTTACTATCCTAACTACCTGCGACTCTACTTTCAAAGAACTATGAACTTGCACTCCAAGTCTCTTTGTTCACCAACATGCCCCAGAACCTTACCATTATGTGTATAAATCCTGTTCTGATTTGCCTTTCCAAAATGCAAGAACTCGCAGATCTATATGGATTTAAGTAAGATGTTCAACAAGATTCCCCATGGGACAATGGTTAGCAAGGTTAGATCTCATGGAATATAGGGAGAATTAGTTATTTGGATAAAAAACTGAATCGAAGGTGGAAGAGGGTTGTTTTTCAGACTGGAGGCCTGTGACCAGTGGAGTGCCACAAGGATCGGTGCTGGGTCCATTACTTTTCATCATTTACATAAATGATTTGGATGTGAGCATAAGAGGTACAGTTAGTAAGTTTGCAGATGACACCAATATTGGAGGTGTAGTGGACAGCGCTGCATTTTGGGAAAGCAAATCTTAGCAGGACTTATACACTTAATGGTAAGCTCCTAGGGAGTGTTGCTGAACAAAGAGACCTTGGAGTGCAGGTTCATAGCTCCTTGAAAGTGGAGTCGCAGGTAGATAGGATAGTGAAGAAGGTGTTTGGTATGCTTTCCTATATTGGTCAGAGTATTGAGTACAGGAGTTGGGAGGTCATGTTGCAGCTGTACAGGACATTGTTAGGCCACTGTTGGAATATTGCGAGCAATTCTGTCTCCTTCCTATCGGAAAGATGTTGTGAAACTTGAAAGGGTTCAGAAAAGATTTACAAGGATGTTGCCAGGGTTGGAGGATCTGAGCTACAGGGAGAGGCTGAACAGGCTGGGGCTGTTTTCCCCTAGAGCATCAGAGGCTGAGGGGTGACCTTATCGAGATTTATAAAACCATGAGGGGCATGGATAAGATAAATAGACAAAGGCTTTGCCCTGGGGTGGGGGAGTCCAGAACTAAAGGGCACAGGGTTAAGCTGAGATGGGAAAGATATAAAAGGGACCTAAGAGGCAACTTTTTCACACAGAAGGTGGTGTGGAAATGGAATGAGCTGCCAGAGGAAGTCATGGAGGCTGGTACAATTACAACATTTAAAAGTCATCTCAATGGGATATGAATAGGGGTCTGGGCCAAGTGCTGGCAAATGGGACGAGGTTAGGTTAGGATAACTGGTCGGAATGGATGAGTAGTACTGAAGGTCCTGTTTCCGTGCTGTACATCTCTATGACTCTAAATTAAACTCCATCTGCCGCTTCTCAACCCTTTGGCCCATCTGATCAAGATCCTGTTGTAATCTGAAGTAATCTTCTTTGTTGTCCACTACACCACCAATTTTGGTGCTATCTGTAATCTCCTTAACTATACCTCCTATGTTCATATGCAAATCATTTAAGTAAATGATGAAAAGTAGTGGACCCAGCACCAATCCTTGTGGCACACCACTGGTCACAGGCCTCCAGTCTGAAAAGCAACATCCCTCTACCACCACCCTCTGTCTTCTGACTTTGAGCTAGTTCTGTCAAATGGCTAGTTCTCCCTGTATTCCATGAGATCTAACCTTGCTAACCAGTGTCCCATGGGGAACCTTGTCGAATGCCTTACTGAAGTCCATATAGATCACGTCTACCACTCTGTCCTCATCAATCCTCTTTGTTATTCTTAAAAAAACTCAATCAAGTTTGTGAGACATGATTTCCCACGCATAAAGTCATATTGATTATCCCTAATCAGTCCTTGCTTTGCAAATACATGTACATCCTGTCCCTCATAATTCCCTCCAACAACTTGCCCACCACTGACATCAGGCTCACTGGTCTATAGTTCCCTGGCTTGTCCTTACCGCCCTTCTTAAACAGTAGCACCATGTTAGCCAACCTCCAGTCTCCTGGCACCTCACCTGTCACTATCGATGATACAAATATCTCAGCAAGAGGCCCAGCAATCACTTCCCTATGCTCCCACAGAGTTCTCAAGTACACCTGATCAGGTCCTGGGGATTTAGCCACCTTTATGCATCTTAAGACATCCAGCATCACCTTCTCTGTAATATGGACATTTTTCAAGATGTCACCATCTATTTCCCCACATTCTATATCTTCCATGCCCTTCTCCACAGTGAACACTGAGGCAAAATACTCGTTTAGTATCTCCTTCATCTCCTGCGGTTCAACACAAAGGCTGCCTTGCTGATCTTTGAGAGGCCCTATTCTCTTCCTGGTTACCCTTTTATCCTTAATGTATTTGTAAAAACCCTTTGGATTCTCCTTAACCCTATTTGCCAAAGCTATCACATGTCCCCTTTTTGCCTTCCTGATTTCCCTTTTAAATATACTCCTATTGCCTTCATACTCTTCCAAGGATTCACTTGATCTCTGCTGTCTCTAAGATTAGATTAGATCACTTACAGTGTGGAAACAGGCCCTTCGGCCCAACAAGTCCACACTGACCCACCGAAGCGCAACCCACCCATTCCCCTACATTTACCCCTTTACCTCACACTACAGGCAATTTAGCATGGCCAATTCACCTGACCTGCACATCTTTGTGACTGTGGGAGGAAACTGGATCACCCGGAAGAAACCCACACAGACACGGGGAGAACGTGCAAACTCCACACAGTCAGTCGCCTGAGTCGGGAATTGAACCCGGGTCTCTGGCGCTGTGAGGCAGCAGTGCTAACCACTGTGCCACCGTGCCACCCACTAACTGACATGCTTCCTTCTTTTTCTTAACCAAACCCTCAATTTCTTTAGTCATCCAGCATTCCCGATACCTACCAGCCTTTCCTTTCACCCTGACAGGAATATACTGTCTCTGGAGTCTCATTGTCTTATTTCTGAAGGCTTCCCATTTTCCAATTATCCCTTTACCTGCGAACATCTGCCCCCAATCAGGTTTTGAAAGCACTTGCCTAATATCGTCAAAATCAGCCATCTTCCAATTTAGAACTTTAACTTTTATATCCAGTCAATCCTTTTTCATCACTATTTTAAAACTAAAAGAATTATGGTTGCTGGCCCCAAAGTGCTCCCCACTGACAACTCAGTTACCTGCCTTGCCTTATTTCCCAAGAGTTGGTCAAGTTTTGCACCTTCTCTAGTAGGTACATCCACATACTGAATCAGAAAATGTTCTTGTACACTTAACAAATTCCTCTCCATCTAAACCCTTAACATTTTATTCGTAGACTGCTGTCCATAGAATCATAGAGTCATAGAGATGTACAGCACGGAAACAGACCCTTCGGTCCAACCCATCCATGCTGACCAGATATTCCAACCCAATCTAGTCCCACCTGCCAGCACCCGGCCCATATCCCTCCAAACCCTTCCTATTTATACACCCATCCAAATGCCTCTTAAATGTTGCAATTGTACCAGTCTCCACCACTTCCTCTGGCAGCTCATTCCAAACACATACCACCCTCTGCATGAAAATGTTGCCCCTTAGGTCTCATTAATATCTTTCCACTTTTACCCTCAACCTATGCCCTCAAGTTCTGGACTTCCCCACCCCAGGGAAAAGACTTTGCCTATTTACCCTATCCATGCACCTCATAATTTTATAAACCTTTATCAGGTCACCCCTCAGCCTCCAACACTCTAGGGAAAATAGCTCCAGCCTGTTCAGCCTCTCCCAATAGCTCAAATCCTCCAACCCTGGCAACATCCTTGTAAATCTTTTCTGAACCCTTTCAAGTTTCACAACATCTTTCTGATAGGAAGGAGACCAGAATTGCATGCAATGTTCCAACAGTGGCCTAACCAATGGACTATACAGCCACAACATGATCTCCCAACTCCTGTACTCACTACTCTGACCAATAAAGGAAAGCATACCAAATGCCTTCTTCATTATCCTGTCTACCTGTGACTCTACTTTCAAGAAGCTATGAACCTGCACTCCAAGGTCTCTTTCTTCAGCAGCACTCTCTGGAACCTTACCATTAAGTGTATAAGTCCTGCTAAGATTTGCTTTCCCAAAATGCAGCACCTCGCATTTATCTGAATTAAACTCCATCTGCCACTTCTCAGCCCATTGACCCATCTTATCAAGATCCTGTTGTAATCTGAACTAACCTTCTTCATTGTCCACTACACCTCCAATTTTGGTGTCATCTCTAAACTTACTAATTATACCCCTTATGCTTCCATTCAAATCATTTATGTAAATAACAAAAATTGGAGGACCCAGCACCGATCCTTGTGGCACTCCACTGGTCACAGGCCTCCAGTATGAAAAACATCCCTCTACCATCACCCCCTGTCTTCTACCTTTGAGCCAGTTCTGTATCCAAATGGATAGTTCTCCCTGTATTCCATGAGATCTAACCTTGCTAACCACTCTCCTATGGGGAACCTTGTCGAATGCCTTACTGAAGTCCATATAGATCACATCTACTGCTCGGCCCTCATCAATCCTCTTTGTTACTTCTTCAAAAAACTCAATCAAGTTTGTGAGACATGATTTCCCATGCACAAAGCCATGTTGACTATCCCTAATCAGTCCTTGCCTTTCCAAATATATGTACATCCTGTCCCTCAAGATTCCCTCCAACAACTTGCCCACCACCGAAGACAGGCTCACTGGTCTATAGTTCCCTGGTTAAACAGTGACACCACGTTTGCCATCCTCCAGTCTTCCGGCATCTCACCTGTGACTATCAATAATACAAATATCTCAGCAAGAGGCCCAGCAATCACTTCTCTAGCTTCCCACAGAGTTCTTGGGTACACCTGATCAGGTCCTGGGGATTTATCTGTTTTTATGCGTTTCAAGACATCCAGCACTTCCTCTTCTGTTATGGTCCTTTTCCACATTAAATACTGATGGAAAATACTCATTTAGTATCTCCCTCATTTTCTGTGGCTCTACACAAAGGCCATCTTGCTGATCTTTGAGGGGCCCTATTCTCTTGCTCATTACCCTCCTGTCCTTAATGTATTTGTAAAAACCCTTTGGATTATCCTTAATTCTATTTGCCAAATCTATCTCATGTCCCGTTTTTGCCCTCCTGATTTCACTCTTAAGTATACTCTTACTTCCTTTATACTCTTCTAAGGATTCACTCGATCTATCCTGTCTATATCTTACATATGCTTCCTTCTTTTCCTTAACCAAACCCTCAATTTCTTTAGTCATACAGCATTCCCTATACCTACCAGCCTTTCCTTTCCCCCTAACAGAAATATACTTTCTCTGGATTCTCGTTATCTCCCATTTTCCAGCCGTCCCTTTACCTGCCCCCAATCAGCTTTTGAAAGTTCTTGCCTAATACCATCAAAATTGGCCTTTCGCCAATTTAGAATATCAACTTTTAGATCTGGTCTATCCTTTTCCATCACTATTTTAAATCTGATAGAATTATGGTCGCTGGCCCCACAGACACCTCAGTCAGGATGAGGATTCTGGGTAATCCAAGATGGAGGACGAGAAACGTTTCTGGTTGTAACAGCTGCTCCTTTTTTTTGAGGTATTTTAGGTGCTGGAGGTGATTTCCTCGAATTCCAGGAGCAGCAATTACTGTTTTATATGCTGTTGCATTGTTTTGGAACTTTGGGGAAAAAAAGTCAAAACAACAGCAGTTTTAAAAGGGAGAAGAGCAGATGAAGGAAGCACATGGTGAGGACAGTGCAGGAGAAGAGAGAGAGAGAGAGAGAGAGACAATTTCTGATTCTGTTGTTCTAATGTATTCTGATATGACTTGCATTCAGATCTTGTTTGGTCATGTTTCACCCTGTTAAATATGTCATGGAGTTAATTGTGAGGTAAACTGCACTCAGTGAGATTTCACAAACTGATCCCTGAGGAACAAAATTGATGAAGATGGAAGTAGTTGAAATAGAAACTAACATCACTGCTCGATGTAAATTGTTCAGAACAGTAGGTTTGTTCTTGAGTCTCACATTCTCAGTGCGGAATGGGTGCTTGTTGTGTGCTCTACTTTCTACGTCAGAGAACAGACAAACAAAAGGACATGGTCTGAAATGAAACATCTCTCATTGAAATAACAAAGTGAACATGCTGTGCTCACCGATATAACAGTATGTTCCCCAGGTCAGTCAGAAACAAGTGGAGGAAAGGTCATGGCAATTGAATACATAAACAATCAGAAAAGGAGGTTCTGAGAAATGGGTTGTGTTTGGGTAAAGGAGTTGCCAGGCAGGAATGTCAGGAATATATTCGAGTGAAAGGCGGGAGACCTGATCACCACATGGATCGGGACAATATCAGGAACTGAGACCCATCTAAGGAGACCTTGCATTTTGTTTTCATAGAACCAAACTATTTCTCAAGTGGAGCAAGAGGCCTTTCGGGCCATCATGCCTATACCAATTCTGAAAGAACTGTCTAATTTGCTTGACATCCCTACACTTTCATCATGGCTCTGGAAATACTTCCTTTCCAAGGATTTGGAAAAGTTACAATTGATTTGTTTCCACTTGCCACTTCCCCAGCTGTGCAGTGAAATCTCAGTTTCTTTACAGATTGGATCCTTTGCAACATCAAAGCTCTTGATGGCTCTTCAGTCCCATCAAGTTCATGTTGGCTCTTCCTGGAGAATCCGGTCAGTCCAATTTCCCCACACTCTCGCTGTAGCCTTGGGATATCTGGTTTTTGCGGAGGTCAAAAGTCACACGACACCTGGTTATATCGAATAGATTTCTTTGAAATCACAAGCTTTTTGAGCACTGCCCCAATATCAAGTGAAATTTTGTTGTGGTGTTCATTAACCATCTCTGTCAGTGGTGACTACAACTGATGGTGTGTCACTGTTACACACAGTTACAAACACAATTACACACAGTTATACACCGTTAGACAGACTTCGGCCCAAACTGATCCATACTGACCATGGTCCCCACTCAGCGAGTTCCAATTGCCCACATTTGGTCTATATTGCTCTAAACCCTTCCAATCCATATACATATCCAAGTGTTTTATAAATGTTGCTATTGTACCTGCCTCCACCACTTTCTCTGGCAGCCCATTCCATATCAGCACTACTCTCTGCGTGAAGAAGTTACCCCTCAGGGCCTTCTTAAATCCTTCCCCTCTCACCTTACACCGATGCACTCTAGTTTAAAATTCCCCATACCTGGGAAAAAGACTGCATGCATTCATCCTATCTGTGCCTCTCATGATTTTATACACCTCAATAAGGTCACCCCTCATTCTCCTACGTTCCAAGGAATTAAGTCCTATCCTGGCCAGCCTCTCTATCCATCTTACAAACTCTTAGAATCTGTGGGCCTTAGCATCAAGTCAATCCACAGCACACACCAACCTTATTCTCTCAATCTACTGACCCTACTTGCCTCTACATTTCCTAATCACTCACTGGGAACACCTCCTCATCTCACATCATTATATTTTGCATCTTTTTTCACGATAGAGGAGATGCTGCCCAGGCCATGGTGACAGAGGGGGAAACTGTTGACTAGAAAGGTTTACAATTAATCAGGAAGAAGTCTCAAACAGACTGCTGGTATTTACAGTTATTAAGGCACAGAGACAGGATCACATGGGTCCAAGGATTTTGAAGAAAATGAGGGTAGAAACTATGTGGCCACTGGCCATAATCTCTGAGTCTTCTCTGGACTTGAGGGAGGTGCCAGAAGACTGGAGAACTGCAAATATAACTGCCTTGTTCCAGACAAGTTATCAGATGATCTTCGCAATTGAACAGTGTGTGCTGGAAAGTACAGCTGGTCAGGCAGCATCCGAGGACCAGAAGAGTTGACATTTTGAGCATGAGCTCATTCCTATAAAGAGATAATGCTTAAAACGTCGACTCTCCTGCTCCTCGGATGCTGCCTGACAGGCTGAGCTTTTCCAGCACTACATTTTTCGACCCTGATCTCCAGCATCTACAGTCCTAATTTTTTCCTCATCTCAACAATTGCAGACCATTCAGCTTAACTTCATTCTTGGGGAAAATTCTGGAAACAATTATTCAGGAGAGAATTATTAATCACTTGTCAAAAGCTGTGCTGATTAGGAAGAGTCAGCACATATTTCTGGATATAGAATTGGCTGGCCCATAGAAAGAGGGTGGTAGTAGGTATCAAGTATTCAGCCTGGAGCTCGGTGACCAGTGGTGTTCCACAGGGATCTATTCTAGGACCTCTGCTATTTATGGTTTTTATAAATGACTTGGAAGAGGAAGTGGAAGGGTGAGTTAGTAGTTTTGCTGATGACATGAAGATTGGTGGAGTTGTGGAAGTGTGGAGGGCTGTTGTAGGTTGCACCGGGACATTGACAGGATGCAGAGCTGGGCTGAGAAGTGGCAGATGGACTTCAACCTGGAAAAATGTAAAGTGATTCTCTTTGGAAGGTTGAGTTTGAATGCACAATACAGGGTTAAAGGCAGGATTCTTGGCAGTGTGAAGGAACAGAGGGATTTTGGGTCCACATCCATAGATCCCTCAAAGTTGCTACCCAAGTTGATAGGGTTGTTAAGAAGGCATATGGTGTGTTGGCTTTCAATAGTAGGTGGATTGAGTTTAAGAGCCGCGAGGTTTTGCTGCAGCTCTATAGAGCCCTGGTTAGACCACACTTGGAATATTGTGTTCAGTTCTGGTTACCTCATTTTAGGAAGGGTGTGGAAGCTTTAGGGAGGGTGCAGAGGAGATTTCCCAGGATGCTGCCTGGACTGGAGGGCATGTCTTATGAAAAAAGGTTGAGGGAGCTAGGGCTTTTCTCATTGGAGTGAAGGAGAATGAAGGTGACTTGACATGATGATAAGAGGCATTAATAGAGTGGAAATTGTTCTCAAGAGAGGGCATAATTTTAAGGTGACTGGAGGAAGATTTAGGGGAGGTGTCAGAGGTAGGTGCTTTTCACAGAATGTGCTGGGTGTGTGGAATGCACTGCCAGCGGTGGGAGCAGAGTCAGAAACATTATGGACAGTTCAGCAACTCTTGAATAGGCACATGGATGATAGTAAAATGTAGGGCATGTAGGTTAGTTTGATCTTAGAGTAGGATCAAAGGTTGGCACAACATTGATGGCTGAAGAGCCTTTATTGTGCTGTCATGTTCTATGTTTGAAAGTGGAAATCATGTTTACTTATGTTACTAGAGGGTTTTGAAGAGGTAACAGAAAGGCTTTATGAGGGGAGTCCTATTGATGTGGTGTTCATGGATTTCCAGAAAGTGTTTGATACAGAACCACACAACAGACTGATGAGGAGAGTTATAGGTCAGACTTTGGATGAGACACTAGAATTAGAATTAGTTTTTTTTGTCACATGTACTCATATGAGTGCAGAGAAAAAGTTACAAAGTTGCCACTTGTTGCACGATCTTAGATAGATAGGTACTGAGGTACAGGATCTTAGGAGAGCGGATTAAAACTGACTTTGTGATAGGAAACAGAGAGTAATGGTCAACGGATATTTTTCAGGCTGGAGGAAGATTTGTAGTGGAGCTCCCCAGGGGGTGGTCTTCGCCTCTATTTTACCTGATGGAAACTAATGTGCAAGGACAATTTCAAAGTTTGCTGATGAGTAAACTTTGGAAGAATTGTAACTGTATGGAATTCCAAAGGATGTTGACCAATTGTTGAAGTGGGATTGAGACTTTAATTGGAAGAACACTGAGAGACAATATAAAATGGGGGCGGGGTACAATTCTTAGGAGGATCAGAGGGAGCCGGATGTATGCATGCACAGAACATTCAAGGTGGCAAGTTTAGCTGGAGAGAACAGTCATGGAATCATGGAGTCCTACAGCACAGAGACAGGCCCTTTGGCCCAAACTGCTCCATGCCGACCAAAATATCCATCCACGCTAACCCCATTTCCCTGCACTTGGCCCATATCCTTCTCACCCTTTCCTATTCGTGCAATTGTTCAAATGCCTTTTAAATGTTGTTAATGTACCCGCCTCAACCACTTCTCCTGGCAGCTCATAGAGTCATAGACAGGTACAGCATGGAAACAGACCCTTTGGTCCAACCCGTCCATGCCAACTAGATATCCCAACCCAATCTAGCCCCACCTGCCAGCACCCGGCCCATATCCCTCCAAACCCTTCCTCTTCATATACCCATCCAAATGCCTCTTAAATGTTGCAATAGTACCAGCCTCCACCACATCCTCTGGCAGCTCATTCCATACACGTACCACCCTCTGCGTGAAAACATTGCCCTGTAGGTCTCTTTTATATCTATCCCTTAAACCTATGCCCTTTGGTTCTGGACTCCCCCATCCCAGGGAAATTACTTTGTCAATTTATACTAACTATGCCCCTCATGATTTTATAAACCTCTATAAGGTCACCCCTCAGCCTCCGACGCTCCAGGGAAAACAGCCCCAGCCTGTTCAGCCTCTCCTAAGAGCTCAAATCCTCCAACACTGATAACATCCTTGTTAACCTTTTCTGAACCCTTTCAAGTTTCACATCATCTTTCTGATAGGCATATGCATTTTTAAAAATTCATTTGTGGGACTTGGGTGCTGCTGGCTGGCCAGCATTGATAGCCCATCCCTATTAGCTCTTGAGAAGGTTGGGGGTGAGCTGCCTTCTTGAATTGCTGCAGTCCATGTACTGTGGTTTGACCCACAATGCCCTTGGGGAGGGAATCCCCCAGGATTTTGACCCAGTGACAGTGAAGGAACGGCGATATATTTCCAAGTCAGGAGGGTGAGTGGCTTGGAGGGGAACTTGAAGGGGGTGGTGTCCCCATGTATCTGCTGCTCTTGTCCTTCTAGATGGAAGTGGTTGTGGGTTTGGAAGATGCTGTCAAAGGATCTTTGGTGAATTTCTGCAGTACATCTTGTAGATAGTACACACCGCTGCTACTGTGCACTGGTGGTGGAGGGATTTAATGTTTTTAGATGTGATGCCAATCAAGCGAGTTGCTTTAGCCTAGATGGTGTCAAGTGTCTTGAGTATTGTTGGAACTGGACCCATCCAGACAAGTCGGGAATATTCCAAAACACTCCTGGTTTGTGTTTTGCAGATAGTTGATAGACTTTGGGGTGTCAGGAGATGAGTGACTCGCCGGAGTATCCCTAGTGTCTGACCGGCTCTTGTAGCCATTGCGTTTATGTCACACAGTCATAACATCATAGAGATGTACAGCATGGAAACAGACCCTTTGGTCCAACCCGTCCATGCCAACCAGATATCCCAAACCAATCTAATCCCATCTGCCAGCACCCGGCCCATATCCCTCCAAACCCTTCCTATTCATATACCCATCCAAATGCCTCTTAAATGTTGCAATTGTACCAGCCTCCACCACTTCCTCTGGCAGCTGATTCCATACACGTACCACCCTCTGCGTGAAAACGTTACCCTGTAGGTCTCTTTTATATCTTTCCCCTCTCACCTTCGACCTATGCCCTTTAGTTCTGGATTCCCTGACCCCAGGGAAAAGACTTTGCCTATTTACCCTATCCATGCACCTCATAATTTTGTAAACCTCTATAAGGTCACCCCTCATCCTCCGACGCTCCAGGGAAAATAGCTCCAGCCTGTTCAGCCTCTCCCCGTAGCTCAAATCCTCCAACCCTGGCAACATCCTTGTAAATCTTTTCTGAACCCTTTCAAGTTTCACAACATCTTTCCGATAGGAAGGAGACCAGAATTGCATGCAATATTCCAACAGTGGCCTAACCAATATCCTGTACAGCCACAACATGATCTCCCAACTCCTGTACTCAATACTCTGACCAATAAAGGAAAGCATACCAAATGCCTTCTTCACTGTCCTATCTACCTGCGACTCCACTTTCAAGGAGCTATGAACCTGCACTCCAAGGTCTCTTTGTTCAGCAACACTCGCTAGGACCTTACCATTAAGTGGATAAGTCCTGTGGTGAGTCCTGTTGAGTTTCTGGTCAATGGTAACCCCAAGGATATTGACAGTAGGTGATTCAGTGATGGTAATACCATTGAATGTCAAGGGGCAGTGGTTAGATTGTCTCTTATTTGTGATGGTCATACCCTGACAATTGTGTGGCGTGAATGTTACTTGCCACTTGTCGGCCCAAGCCTGGGTATTGTCCAGATCTTGTTGCATTTGAGCACGGACTGCTTCAGTATCTGAGGAGTCAAGAATGGTGCTGAACACTGTGCAATCATCGGTGAACATTCCCACTCCTGACATTATGACAGAGGGAAGGTGACAAGATGAAGCAGTTGAAGATTGTTGTGCTTAGGATACCACCCTGAGGAACTCCTGCAGAGATGTCCTGGAGCTGAGATGACTGACCTTCCACAACCACGACCATCTTCCTTTGTGCCAGGTTTGACTCTAACCAGCGGAGTGTTTGCTCCTGATACCCATTGATTACAGTTTTGTCCAGGCTCCTTGATGCCATACTCAGTGAAATGCAGCCTTGATGTCAGTGCTGCCCCTCTCCCCTCCGCTCCCCTCCCCTCTGGAATCCAGATCTTTTGTCCATGTTTGACCCAAGGCTGTAATGAGGTCAGGAGCTGAGTGGCCCTGGGGGAACCCAAACTGGGCGTGACTGAGCAGGTTATTGCTGAGCAGGTGCTGCTTGATAGCCCTGTTACTGACCCTTCCATCACTTTACTGATGATGGAGACTGGACTGATGGGGCGGTAATCGGCTGGATTGGATTTGTTCTGCTTTTTGTTTACAGGACTTCCCCGGGCAAATTTTCACATTGTTGGGTAGATGCCAGTATTGTAACTGCACAAGAAGAGCTTGGCTAGAGGAACAGCAAGTTTTGGAGCATACGTCTTCAGTGTTATTGCCAGAATGTTGTCACAGTCCAGAGACTTTGCAGTATTCAGTGCCTCCAGCCGTTTCTTGATATAACTCTGTGTTGGTTGAAGACTGGTATCTGTGATGCTGGGGACCACTGGAGGAGCCTGAGATGGATCATCCACTCGGCACTTCTGACTGAAGATTGTTGTGAATGCATCAGCTTTATCTTTTGCACTGATGAGGATATTTGTAGAGCTTTCTCCTCCAGTGAGTTGTTTAATTGTCCGCCAGGAGGGGGCACAAAAAAGGCTTTGCAGGAAGGATTAGGAAGATCCCAAAAGCATTTTACTCATATGTGAGGAATAACAGAATGATCAGGGAGAAGGTAGGGCTGATCAGGGATAGTGGAGGTAAATTGTGTGTGGAGTCTAAGCAGATAGGGGAAGCCCTAAATGAGTTTTTTGCTTCGATTTTCACCAAGGAAAGTGATTGAGAACTTTGAGGAGCTGGGATACAGTCTTGAACAGATCAAGATTGATGAAGTTGATGTGCTGAAAAGTTTGGAAAACATTAAGATTGAGAAGTCCCCAGGGCCAGACCAGATTTATCCTCAGTTGCTCCGGGAAGCGAGAAAGGAGGTTGCTAAGCCGCTGGTGAAGATCTTTGCTTCCACCCTCTCCACGGGAGACGTACCGGAGGATTGGAGGGAGGCGAATGTTGTTCCTCTTTTCAAGAAGGGGAATAGGGAAATCCCTGGCAATTACAGATCAGTCAGTCTTACATCTGTAGTCAGCAAGGTTTTGGAAAGAATTCTGAGGGATAGGATTTATGACTATTTGGAAAAGCATAGGATGATTAAAGGCAGTCAGCATGGCTTTGTGAGGGGCAGGTCATGCCTCATAAATCTTATTGAGTTCTTTGAGGAGGTGACGAGACAGGTCAGTGAAGGTCGAGCAGTGGACGTGGCGGATATGGACCTCAGCAAGGCATTTGATAAGGTTCCTCATGGTAGGCTCATTCGTAAAGTCAGGAAGTATGGGATACAGGGAGACTTGGCTATCTGGATTCAGAATTGGTTGGCTGACAGAAGGCAGAGAGTGGTTGTAATGGAAAGTATTCTGGCTGGAGGTCAGCATTGAGTGGTATCCCGCAGGGCTCTGTTCTTGGGCCTCTGCTCTTTGTAGTTTTTATAAATGACTTGGATGAGGAGGTTGAGGGGTGGGTTAGTAAATTTGCAGATGACACAAAGGTTGGAGGTGTTGTCAATAGTATAAAGGGCTACTGCAGGCTGCAGTGCGACATAGACAGGATGCAGAGCTGGGCTGAGAAATGGCAGGTGGAGTTCAACCTGGATAAATGGAAAGTGATGCATTTTGCCATCCAAGTGGATAGGGTTGCTAAGAAAGCATATGGTGTTTTGGCTTTCATTAATAGGGGGATCGAGTTTAAGAGCAGCGAGGTTTTGCTGCAGCTCTACAAGTCCCTGGTGAGACCACACTTGGAATATTGTGTCCAGTTCTGGTCGCCCTATTAGAGGAAAAATACGAAGACTTTGGAGAAGGTTCAAAGAAGGTTTACCAGGATGCTGCCTGGACTGGAAGGCTTGCCTTATGAAGAGAGGTTGACTAAGCTCAGACTTTTCTCTCTGGAGAGTAGGAGGAAGAGCGGAGACCTGATCGAGGTATACAAGATAATGAGAGGAATGGATAGTGTCAATAGACAGAGACTTTTCCCCAGGGCAGGATTGACTGGCACGAGGGGACATAGTTTTAAGATATTAGGAGGACGGTATAGAGGAGACATCAGAGGTAGGTTCTTTATGCAGAGAGTTGTGAATGCATGGAATGCATTGCCAGCGGTGGTCATTAGGGACATTTAAGCGCCTGCTGGACACGCACATGGACAGCAGTGAATTGAGGGGTGCATAGGTTAGGTTATTTTATTTTAGATTAGGAATAATCCTCAGCACAACATCGAGGGCCCGAAGGGCCTGTTCTGTGCTGTAACTTTCCATGTTCTATGTTCTCTGGCCTCTTGCAGTGTTCTTGGATATATCTGGTCAGGACCAGGAGATTTATCCACCTTCATACATTCTAATACATCCATACTTCCTCTACACTGACATGGACTATCCCCAAGATATCTGCGCTAATTTCCCCAAGTTCCCAGATCTTCAATGTCTTTCTCCAACAGTAGGAGAGGTTTATTGAGTACCTTGCCCATCTCCTGTGGTTCTGCACATAAATGTTTGTTCTTTAAGGGGCCCTATTCTCTCTTGAGTTACTTAAAGAACCTTTTTAGATGAACCCTAATCTGCTCAGCTAAGGCCATCCTCTGCCCCCCCGTTCACCCTCCTTCCTCAGTATCCCCGTGTACCTCCAGGGATTTCTTTGATTCCAGCTGCCTGTACCTGAGCTGCACCTCCTCCTTTTTTTCTGGTCAAAGCCTCAATATCTCTTGTCATCCAGAGTTCCTATTCCTGTTAACCTTGCCTGTCATCCTCACAGGAACATGCAGATTTTGAACTCGAGCTATCTCACGTTTAAGGCCTCCCATTTGCCGGAGGTCCCTTTGCCTGAAAACAAACTACTCCAGGTAACTCCTCACTGGTCACCCTCTCCCTTGAGAACATTCTGCAGCTACTCAGAGACATCCTGGAACCTGGCATCCAGGAGGCAACACATCATCCTGGATTCCTGTCTGCAGCCACAGAATCTCCTGTCTGTCCCCCTGACTATCAAGTCTTCTATTACTAAGATGGCTGCTGCTGCTTTCCCCTGAACAGTCACCGCGCCTCTCCTCCCACCAACAGTATCCAAATGATACACTTGTTTTTGAAGGGAATGGCCACAGGGAGTTCTGGCTTTTCTGCCTACTCCCTTTGCCTTTCCTGATGGTCACCCAGCTACTCTCTGCCTGCACCTTAGGTACGACCACCTCAGTAAGACTTTTATCTGTGAACTGCTCAGCATCTCGGGTGATTCTGAGTGCATCCAGCTCCAGCTCCAGCTCCAACACCGTAACATGGTCTTTTCGGAGCTGCAGCTGAGCGCACTTACTACACATGTAGTCATCAGGGATGGTGGAAGTCTCCCTGAGCTCCCACATCCTGCAGGAGGAACATGCAACTGCCCTAACTGCCATCTTAACTGCTGTAAGAGGAAAGTTAAAAAGACTTTACCTGATCTTACCTGTACTTTTTGCTGAGCCACTGCTCTGCAAATCCTCTTGAGCCAAAACCTTACTACTCACCCTACTCCCAACAAATATTCCAATGGCAGGTCTCTCTCCCAGCAGTTCAGGCAGCATCCAACGAGCAGCGAAATTGACGTTTCGGGCAAATGCCCTTCATCAGGAATAAAGGCAGTGAGCCTGAAGTGTGGAGAGATAAGCTAGAGGAGGGTGGGGGTGGGGAGAAAGTAGCATAGAGTACAATAGGTGAGTGGGGGAGGGGATGAAGGTGATAGTTCAGGGAGGAGAGGGTGGAGTGGATAGGTGGAAAAGGAGCTAGGCAGGTAGGACAAGTCCGGACAAGTCATGGGGACAGTGCTGAGCTGGAAGTTTGAAACTAGGATGAGGTGGGGGAAGGGGAAATGAGGAAGCTGTTGAAGTCCACATTGATGCCCTGGGGTTGAAGTGTTCCGAGGTGGAAGATGAGGCATTCTTCCTCCAGGCATCTGGTGGTGAGGGAGCGGCGGTGGAGGAGGCCCAGCACCTCCATGTCCTCGGCAGAGTGGGAGGGGGAGTTGAAATGTTGAGCCACGGGGCGGTTTGGTTGATTGGTGCGGGTGTCTCGGAGATGTTCCCTAAAACGCTCTGCTAGGAGGCGCCCAGTCTCCCCAATGTAGAGGAGACCGCATCGGGAGCAACGGATACAATAAATGATATTAGTGAATGCACATCCCCTAGCTTATCTCTCCAGCTTCAGGCTCACTGCCTTTATTCCTGATGAAGGGCTTTTGCCTGAAATGTCGATTTCGCTGCTCGTTGGATGCTGCCTGAACTGCTGTGCTCTTCCAGCACCACTGATCCAGAATCTGGTTTCCAGCATCTGCAGTCATTGTTTTTACCAGGTCTCTCTCCCAGTTTTTTTTTGGTTTGAGGAGGTGGGAGGGAGGGAAAAACTATAGTGATGCAGGTGAGCTAGACAGTGTCCTTAAATTAATATTAATAAGGGCATAGAGTACAAGAGCAAGGAGGTGATGTGGAACTTGTACAAGACACTTTTTAGACCCCAGCTGGGGTATGATGTACAGTTGTGAGTACCACAATATAGGAAAGAATGTATTGGAGAGGAAATGCAGAAGAGATTTACATGAATCGTTCAGGGATGAGGAGAGATTGAAGAAATTTAAACTGTTCTCCTTGCAGAGAAGGCTGACAGAGGTCTTCAAAATCATGAGCAGGAGCTGGACAGATAAGAGAGGGAGAAGTCGTTCCTGTTTGTAAAAGGAACAAGGACAAGAAGGACATCAATTGAAAGTGATGTGCAAACAATGCAAGATTGATGTAAGAAAAATCTTTTTTAGTGAGGGTCTGGAATGCACTGGAAATGTGGGGAAGGCAGGTTCTATTGAGGCATTTAGGAGATCATTATTTGGAGTGCAATGGTGCTCAGGATATGGGGATAAAAGGATGGATATTGACTGTCGAGGTTTCAGTTTCTTCATCACTTCATGTTTCTCTTATGAAGTGCTGGTGTTGGACTGGGGAGAACAAAGTTAAAAATCACACAACACCGGGTTAGAGTCTAACAGGTTTATTTGGAAGTACAAGCTTTCAGAGTGCTGCTCTTTCATCAGGTGTATTTTCCTTATTTGTTTGGGTGAACTGTCTGACATTGCAGAAACCCAGCAGGGCGTCTCTTTCCACCCACCTCTCCTGAGGCAATTCTGATCCAGAGAAACTGACTTGACTCAGCAGCCTGATTGCAATCAGAAAAGTCCCACTCTCATTGGACTGTCACTATAAACGATGTGACCCAATATTTTCTGATCAGTGTGAGATACTCCATTAACCTTTAAATTAGTCCACTCCTTGAATTTCATGATAAACAACCTTCTGTCCTGATCTAGCCAAGGCGAGTCCAGGATTGCTCATCACCAACAGCAGAGACCATCAGCATGGAAGTTATCAGTTGTAATCTGATGAAAGGTCCTGCATTCGGAACAAAATCCCTGAGAGAAGGGAAGTCTGTGATTCAGCTGTGTGCACTAGTGCTTGCTGGGGGGATGAGGGTTCAGGTAAAAAATTAAACGGATGAATGTTTTAGCTGGGGCCAGGGGTGAGCAGTGCTGGTCAGGTCCTGATGGGGCTTGTGTCATTGTAAGAACAGGATTAGATTGGTTGGGCTTGTTGGATCAAGAGTATTGTTGGGTACTGGAAAAGCACAGCCGGTCAGGCAGCATTCGAGGAGCAGGAGAGTTGAATTCATTCCTGATTTAGAGCTTATGCTTGAAACGTCGATTCTCCTCCTCCTGCTCGGATGCTACCTGGCATGCTATGCTTTTCCAGCACCACACTCTTAAACTCTGATCTCCAGCATCTGCAGTCCTCACTTTCTCCTAGTATTGTTGGGTAGACTCTGATTGAGATTGGGCTCTGAGTATTGTCAGGTCAGGTCTTGGAGGAGTAGGGAAGGGCCAGGAGAACAGCAGGTTGGGAGGGGTCAGCGATTGATGAAGATCCAGTTGGATGGGGTGCGGATGTGAGAGTAGGTCAGTCAGGGTGTTGGGTTGGGCAGTGGTTATTGGTATCTGGTGGAGTTTGGTCAGTGGTGATGTTGAGTTCGGGCTATCAATAGGGGTTAAGGAGATGATCTGTTGGCTTGAGTGGAGGGATGAGGGGGTCCAATACGGGGGTGGGGGTTGAGAAATATCAGGTTTAACAGTGTCGGGAGATACTGTTAATCGGTTTGTTGGCTTTTGGGTCCCCAGGAGTTAGAGCAGGTTTTATGAAAAATTCTCTAACATTTTTTGGGTATAATTTCCAACTCTAACTCATTCAGCTCCATGGGGATTTCTGCAGGTTCAGACTCACACTACAATCTTTGCTGTTACAGCAATGATCTCCCTGCTGGAATCTCTGGCCTGGTTTCTCTGACAAAGCAACAGGAAGCACAGCAAGTCAGAAACCTACCTCTGTGTGTTCTGCATTTGTACTGTTGGAGTTTACAGTGTCCCAGCAGAATGCACTGTCCATCAGCATACTTGGTCCTGCTCCCAACTTGTTCAATCCTATCACTTTTTCAGGGTTTCCTCTTTCTGCCTGGTTAAGGCTGGGGCTGTTACAAAGTTATTTCTGACATGAGTCACAGAATGACACAGATTCTGGAACAAGCTGAGACACAGAGAAATTAAGAGCACAAGCACAGAGAAACTGAAAAGGGAAAGAGAGATTGATGAGGAGGACAGGCAGAAAACTACGTGTTAACAAAGGGTCAGAACTTTGAAGTGGAGAGCAGAGAGTTGTCATCATTTACAATGTCTGCCTGCCATGTGTATTTGGTATTTCTAATCTGGTGCCAGGTTTTAAATCTTTCAGCAGCAGGGAATGAAGAATCTGCTGTTGACAATGGGAACCGTGGAAATGGAACTGTGTTCACTGTCCCCAGTAACAGACCGACCAGTCATTCACCAGGAGCTGGCTGGGAGACCAAGATTAAAGGAGCTACTTCACGTGGACAAGAAACTGCTTCAGGTGAGGAAGATCTGTCTGGATAATCCTCAGGGAGTTGAGTTTGGAATTATAGAATTGGTGGCATCACAGAGGTCTGTGTTAGCTCTCTCTTTGAGCTCGTCAACTTCCCATTCAAGCTCATCAGCTTCCGGTTCAAACCTGTCATCTCTCCGTTGGAGGCAGTCAGCTCATGCCCATAGTCCTGTTTCATTTCTATTTCTCACCTGACTCCTTTTGTGAAAGCCACAAAAGTGCATTTGAAGGTTTGGAGAAAGTGGTGACAGGGTGGTTATTTCAGTGGAATAATAACCCAGCGCCTGAGGTAATGTTCTGGGGATGTGGATTCAAATCTCACCACACTACATGGTGATATGTGAATTCACTAAAAACTGGGCACAAAAAGGACTTGCCTAATGCTGGCAATGTGACTACAATGTTAATTACAGTAAAAATCTCCCTGGTTCACTAATGTCCTTTGTTGACAATTTATCTGCTCTGGCCTACATGTGACTCCATACCCATTGCAATTAATCCTCCCTGGGCAATTAGGGATTGGAAATAAATGCTGGTTAGCAAGTGGATTAAAAAAAAGTAACCATTTGTGGTGTAAAAATATTTGTCCTTGTGTTGTGTTAACTTCTTTTCCCAAACATCTGCACTCGGTGTACTTTGATTCTTGACCCTTCTCCCAGTGGAAACAATTGCTTTCTATTTACTTTGTCCTTTGTGACTTTGAACACCTCTGCCAAATTTCTTCTCAAACTCTAGAGCACACCAAATTTACCAATCTACTCTTGTGACAGCAGCTTCTGATCCCTGGTACAAAACCATCATTTTTTTTTGCACTTCCTCCAAGCTGCTCAGGTGTGACAGCAGCCAGCAGCATAAAGATAACTCATCAACATGAGATATTAATTCCAGATGCCTTCACCAATACTCTGCAGACATCTACTCAAATCAAGACAGTATTTGGGGATGTTTAATGACCGTGAAACTTCTGAATTTATGGAAAACCCCATCTGGTTCACCCAGTGTCCTCTCTAAAGGAGGAAAAGTATTGCTCTTATGGAGGCATAGGGTCATGCAGCACAGCAACAGACCATTTGTTCCAACTTGTTCATGCTGACCAGACATTCCAATCTGACCTCGTTCCATTTGTCAGCATATGGCCAATTTCCCTCTCAACCATTCCTATTCATTTCCCATCCAGATACCTTTTAAATGTTGTAATTGCATCAGTCTCCACCATTTCCTCTAGCAGCTTGTTCCAATGTACACAGCCACCCTTGGTGGGAAAAGGTCCTTTTTAATTCTATCCCTTCTCACTTTAAACCTATGCCCTCTCGTTTTGAACTCCCCCACCCTTAGAAAAAGACCTTGGCTATTCCTCAATAAGGTCACTCCTCATCCTCCAGTGCTCCAAGGAAGATAGCCCCAGCCTATTTGGTCTGTCCCTCCAACTTACACCCTCCAATTCTGGATATGTCATATAAATCCTATCCTGATTTACGTTACCAAAATGCAACAGCTCACATTTATCTAAATTAAATTCCTTCTGTCACTCTTCGGCCTATCTGCCCATCTGATCAAGATGCTGTTCTACTCTGAGATAACCTTCTTCATTGTCCACACCATCACCAATTTTGGTGTCATCTGCAAATTTATTAACAATGCCTCCTACATTCACCTTTAAATCATTTATATAAATGACAAACAACCATAGAGCCAGCACTGATCCTTGTGTCACACTGTCATCACAGGCCTCCATCTGACAAACTACCCTCTAATTTTTTAAACAAATAATAAAGTCAAGACTTCTCCTCTGACACTGACCTCATCAAACACTCCTTGGAATAAAGTACAGAATAAAGGTCACTACTCATTTAAAACAGAAAGGTAAAAGGTCCCCAACTCAGATTGAAATAAAGTTCCAGTGACTCTCTGGAAAAAAAGAAAACATATAATCAAACAAAAAAATGGCTTTCTTTGACTCCATCCCCACCAACCACACTCGGGACAGGGACAATGAGGGGTTGAAATGTGGAATAAACATTTCATGACTCAGTCAAGTGCAAAGTAAACTAAAAATCAAACCCCATGCTCCATCCCCACTGAACGCTCCCAGGACAGGGACAACAATGGTCTAAAAACCAGAGGGAAAGGTTCCTTTACCCATTGCAAATGAAAATCAAATTCCCCTTACACCGATCCCATCAAGCACTACAGGAACAGGGACAATACCAAGCTAAACTAAAAGCCCCCTTGACTCTTTCAATGGATGCAATGTCAATACAAAGGGAACATAATACAGCCCTGTTCCTGAGGCACCAAACCAAAACCAAACACAAACTCAAAACCAAAGAAAACAAAACCAGAAATAAAACCAACTAAATTAGTCCTTACTATCTCCAAATAACTAAATCAGAATACCATAAAGTGGCTGATAATGCCCTCCAGCCTTCATGTCTGGGAATAGATCGCCAGTAAGGGCAGACGTGCCGACATAAAAGGCTGGAGTGAGCAAGATGGTCTGCTAATTTGTTACCATCTCGGGTACCCTCAGGGTAACTATTCTCACTGCAGTCCCCACGCAGCATTTCAAGGCCTTCCAGTTCTTGTGGCTTGAGCAAAACCTCAGTGGCCACACCCAGCTCAGTTTCCAAAGTACCTGGTCCAGTTGCGGTGGACTTTGAGGGGGTGGGTTCATGTCCCCTTTCCAAGAGAGGAGGGAGAAGGGTTTCTGTGGGACGTGGCGCTCTTATCACTGGGGGAACTATTGTTAGTACTGGACTCCCCTGGGCCCTCAGGCCCTAAGGACTGGTGCCATCTCCACGACAGTGGGGGTGCAAGAGATACCTCCATCTCTCCATTGTCTTGCTGCCCACCTTCCCTTAACTCTCCTCCTTTCTTTCTTTTCCCTCATGGGGCACACAAGAGGCCAGGGGAAAATGGGGGCACTGCCCATGCACTCCTGCACTCATCATCAATGAGCCCCAGGCCAGGCCCAAATCCCACGTTGTCTTGATGGTCGCAGGACTGCTATCCTTTAGAAGGGATTCTGTCCCCATCTGACGGCCAATGGCCTCAGGATCATCTGGGGAATCATCGTGGGAGACCACCCCTAAACGTTTAGTGTTCTTCCAGGCTTTCCTCCTCTGCAGACACTCTGTCCCCACCTCAATGGTGTATGTAGGTAGCTCCTCCTTACAGACATGATACTGTACACCCTCTGGTGACCAGTATCACACTTGTGTGGGCCAGGCAGATGAAAATCTGTTGCTGTCAGAAATAAATGTTTCTCAGGCAGGCCTCCTTCAGATTGAGCAGTAGCAACACCATACCTGACCTCACCTCCCCTCGCTGGCAGAGGTGGGAAGAGAATGAGCTTAGATGATACAAAGAGTGGGAAGTTTGATAAAATGATCCTCTGAGCAACTACTTCCAGCAGGCTGACAGACAAGAACATAGAACATAGAACATAGAACAATACAGCACAGAACAGGCCCTTCGGCCCACGATGTTGTGCCGAACTTCTAACCTAGATTAAGTACCCATCCATGTACCTATCCAAATGCCGCTTAAAGGTCGCCAATGATTCCGACTCTACCACTCCCACGGGCAGCGCATTCCATGCCCCCACCACTCTCTGGGTAAAGAACCCACCCCTGACATCTCCCCTATACCTTCCACCCTTCACCTTAAATTTATGTCCCCTTGTAACACTCTGTTGTACCCGGGGAAAAAGTTTCTGACTGTCTACTCTATCTATTCCTCTGATCATCTTATAAACCTCTATCAAGTCACCCCTCATCCTTCGCCGTTCCAACGAGAAAAGGCCGAGAACTCTCAACCTATCCTCGTACGACTTCCTCTCCATTCCAGGCAACATCCTGGTAAATCTTCTCTGCACCCTCTCCAAAGCTTCCACATCTTTCCTAAAGTGAGGCGACCAGAACTGCACACAGTACTCCAACTGTGGCCTAACCAAAGTCCTGTACAGCTGCAACATCACTTCACGACTCTTGAATTCAATCCCTCTGCTAATGAACGATAATACTCCATAGGCCTTCTTACAAACTCTATCCACCTGAGTGGCAACCTTCAAAGATCTATGTACATAGACCCCAAGATCCCTCTGTTCCTCCACCTGACTAAGAACCCTACCATTAACCCTGTATTCCGCATTCTTATTTGTTCTTCCAAAATGGACAACCTCACACTTGGCAGGGTTGAACTCCATCTGCCACTCCTCAGCCCAGCTCTGCATCATATCTAAGTCCCTCTGCAGCCGACAACAGCCCTCCTCACTGTCCACAACTCCACCTATCTTCGTATCATCTGCAAATTTACTGACCCACCCTTCGACTCCCTCATCTAAGTCATTAATAAAAATTACAAACAGCAGAGGACCCAGAACTGATCCCTGCGGAACTCCACTTGTAACAGGGCTCCAGGCTGAATATTTACCATCTACCACCACTCTCTGCCTTCGACCGGTTAGCCAGTTTTCTATCCAATTGGCCAAATTTCCCTCTATCCCATGCCTCCTGACTTTCCGCATAAGCCTACCATGGGGAACCTTATCAAATGCCTTACTAAAATCCATGTACACTACATCCACTGCTCTTCCCTCATCCACATGCTTGGTCACCTCCTCGAAGAATTCAATAAGACTTGTAAGGCAAGACCTACCCTTCACAAATCCGTGCTGGCTGTCCCTAATCTGGAGTCTTTCCAGATACTCATAAATCCTATCCCTCAGTACCCTTTCCATTACTTTGCCTAAGACTAACAGGCCTGTAATTCCCGGGGTTATCCCTATTCCCTTTTTTGAACAGGGGCACAACATTCGCTACTCTCCAGTCCCCTGGTACCACCCCCGTTGCCAGTGAAGACGAGAAGATCATTGCCAACGGTACTGCAATTTCCTCTCTTGCTTCCCACATAATCCTAGGATATATCCCGTCAGGCCCGGGGGACTTGTCTATCCTCAAGTTGTTCAAAATGCCCAACACATCTTCCTTCCTAACAGGTATCTCTTCTAGCTTACCAGTCCATTTCACACTCTCCTCTTCTACAATACGGTCCCTCTCGTTCGTAAATACTGAAGAGAAGTACTTGTTCAAGACCTCTCCTATCTCTTCCGACTCAATACACAGTCTCCCACTACTGTCCTTGATCGGACCTACCCTCGTTCTCGTCATTCTCAGGTTTCTCACATACGCATAAAATGCCTTGGGGTTATCCTTGATCCTATCCGCCAACGATTTTTCATGCCCTCTCTTAGCTCTCCTAATCCCTTTCTTCAGGTCCCTTCTGGCTATCCTGTATCCCTCCACTGCTCTGTCTGAATCCTGTTTCCTCAACCTTATGTAAGCCTCCTTCTTCCTCTTTACCAGACATTCAACCTCTCTCGTCAACCAAGGCTCCCTCACACGACCATTTCTTTCCTGCCTGATAGGTACATACATATCATGGATACGTCGTATCTGCTCTTTGAAAAAGTTCCACATTTCCACCACATCCTTCCCTGACAGCCTATGCTCCCAACGTATGCTCCTCAAATCCTGCCTTACAGCATCGTAATTTCCCTTCCCCCAATTATAAAATCTACCTTGTTGTGCGCACCTATCTCTCTCCATAACCAAGGTGAAAGTCACAGAATTGTGGTCACCATCACCAAAATGTTCACCCACTAACAAGCCCACCACTTGTCCCGGTTCATTACCGAGTACCAAATCCAATATGGCCTCCCCTCTGGTTGGACAATCTACATACTGCGTTAGAAAAGCTTCCTGGACACACTGCACTCTTCGGGGGGGTTTAAACTAATTTGGCAGGGGGATGGGATCCGGACTTGTAGTCCAGCAAGTAGGTTAGCTGTTTGTCAGGATGCCCAAGACTGTAGGGAGGCTGTGGAGAAGGTAGCACTGACAGGGACTACTTGCGGACACAGAGATGGGCTCAAGTGCGTATACTTCAACGCAAGGAGTATCAGAAATAAGGTGGGTGAACTTAAGGCGTGGATCGGTACCTGGGACTACGATGTTGTGGCCATCACGGAAACGTGGATAGATGTGGGACAGGAATGGCTGTTGGAGGTTCCTGGTTACAGGTGTTTCAGTAAGATTAGGGAGGGTGGGAAAAAAGGAGGGGGGGTGGCATTGCTAATTAGAAATGGTATAACGGCTGCAGAAAGGAAGTTTGAGGGGGATCTGCCTCTGGAGGTAGTATGGGCTGAAGTCAGAAATAGGAAAGGTGCAGTCACCTTGTTGGGTGTTTACTATAGGCCCCCCAATAGCAGCAGAGATGTGGAGAAACAGATTGGGAAACAGATTTTGGAAAGGTGCAGAAGCCACAGGGTCGTAGTCATGGGCGACTTCAACTTCCCAAATATTGATTGGAAGCTCTTTAGATCAAGTAGATTGGATGGGGCGGTGTTTGTGCAGTGTGTCCAGGAAGCTTTTCTAACGCAACATCCTACCGGCAGTAAGCCACTTCTCCAGGAGAGGTACACCACCCACTCATTCTTCAAAGGAACACTTCAAAGGAAGGAAAATGCAGAGGATGCAGCCAACCCTAAATAGAAATGACTAGGCCCTACCCCAGATGTCATTTTAGAGGGTCCCATGGTTGACATTGCCCCCACAACCAGGACCATCACCACCCCTCACACAAATTATAGAAATTTCATCATTTTCTTTTCTTCGGCCTCGCCTGCTAGTCCCACTCCTGATGAAGGGCTCCTGCCCGAAACGTCTGCTCCTTGGATGTTGCCTGACCTGTTGTGCTTTTCCAGCTTCATTTTAACCTTGACTCTATTCCCCAGCATCTGCAGTCCTCACATTCGCCTCAGCCAATTGCCCCAGGCAGTCATGTCCCAACCTGCTACCCAACTCGACATAACAGTTCTCCAAAGTTCAAAGGCAACAGTCACTGCCAGCAAGTGATGATGGTATAGGCCACAGTCAGGAAGTAGTAACAAGGAGAGGAGCCAGGCTTCAGACAGTTCCAGGCCCCAGACTCCAAATTACTAACTCTAAAATATAAGGCTTCAGGCCTCAAACCTTCAACATGCAAGTTTGAAACCCCTGACCGAAGGAAAAAAGATCCAGGCACAGGAACTAACCCTCCAGGGCACAGACTGATTAGAAATACAGGCCACTGGGTTTCTCGGGACAGCAGTGGCAGTTCCTCCCTGAACAGCAGGGCTGTCCACTTCACTCTCCAGAGTTTAGATTAGAGTGGTGCTGGAAAAGCACAGCAGGTCAGGCAGCATCCGAGGAACAGGAAAATCAATGTTTCGGGCAGAAGCCCTTTATCAGGTATGAACCTACTGTGCTTTTCCAGCTCCACTCTAATCTAAACTCTGGTTTCCAGCATCTGCAGTCCTCACTTCTGCCCACTTCACTGTCCAACTGATGCAGGCAGCCAACAGAGTGCACACTCCCAACACACTGCACCCTCCACGAAAGGAAAGATGTTATTAAACTTAAAAGGGTACACAAAAGATTTACAAAGATTTTGCTAAGGTTGGAGGATTTAAGGAGCTTTAGTGAGAGGCTGAATAGGCCGGGGCTATTTCCTCTGGAGTGTCAGAGGCTGAGGGGTGGACCTTATAGATGTTTATAAAATCATGAGAGGCATAGATAGGGTAAATAGTCAAGGCCTTTTCCTTGAGGCGGGGGTCCAGAACTAGAGGGCATAGGTTTAAGGTGTGAGGGGAAAGATATAAAAGAGACTCAAAGGAGCAATGTTGCCATGTAGAGGGTAGTGCGTGTATGGATGAGTTGCCAGAGGAAGTGGTGGAGGCTGGTACAATTACAGCATTTAAAAGGCATTCCAATGGGTATATGAACAGGAAGGATTTAGAGGGATATGGGTCAAGTGCTGGCAAATGGGACTAGATTGATATGGGATATCTGATCAGTGTGGACAAGTTGGACTGAAGGGTCTGTTTCTGTGCTGCACAAATCTATGACTCTATAATCGTCTCCTACCTTCAAGCTGATTTTGTATCCAATAAGCAATCTAACCTTACCAACCAGTCTATCATGTTGAATCTTGTTGAACACTTTGTTGAAGTCCAAATCGAAAATGTCCACCACTCTGTCTTATTTAATAATCTCTGTCACCACTTCAAAAAACTCAACCAAGTTAGTAGATACAATTTCCCATGCACAAAGCCATGTTGATTATCCCTAAGCAGTCCAAACGTATGTAAATCCTGTCGCTCAGAATCCCCCCTCCAATAACTTACCCTCATTGACGTAAGTCACACTAGTCTATAATTACCTGACTTTTCCTTCCAGTCTTTCTTAAATAATAGCACCACATTGCAGGCGGCATAGTGGCTCAGTAGTTAGGCACTGTTGCCTTACAGCACCAGGGTCCTAGGTTCGATTCCAGCCTCGGGTGACAGTCTCTCTCTCTCTCTCTCTCTGTGTCTGTGTGGGTCCTCTCTGGGTGCTCTGGTTTTCTCCCACAGTCCAAAGGTATGCAGGTCAGGTGAATTGGCCATACTAAATGGTCCATAGCATCAGGTGCATTAGTCAGAGGGAAATGGGTCTGGGTGGGTTACTCTTCAGAGGGTCAGTGTGGACTAGTTGGGCTGAATCACACAACACTGTAGGGAATTTAATCTAATTAGCCCACCCTTTAGTCTTCTAGCACTTCACCAATGGCTGTTGATGGTACAAATATCTCAGCAAGGGACCCAGCTAACCCTCCCCTAGCTTCCCAGAAAGTTCTGGAAAAGACCTGATCAGGTCCCAGAGATTTATCTATATTTATGCATTTTAAGACCTTCAGCACCTCCTTTTCTGTACGTGAACTCTTCTTAAGACATCACCATTTATTTTCCTAGTTCCTTTGCTTCCATGTCACAGAACCATTAAAAATTAGCACAGGAGTAGGCCATTTGGCCCTTCGAGCCTGCCCCACCATTCAATATGATTATGGCTGGTCATGCAGTCTCAGTGTCCCATTCCCACCCTCTTCCCTTGATCCCATTAGCCACAAGGGCCATGCCCAGTTCCCTCTTGAATCTACTGAATGAATTGGCCCCAAGAGCTTCCTGTGGGAGAGAATTCCAGAGGTTCACAACTCTCTGAGGGAACACATTCTTCCCCATCTCAGTCCTGAATGGTTTACCACTTATTCTTAGACTGTGACCCCGAGTTCTGAATTTGCCTAACATCGAGAACATTCTTCCCACATCCAGCCTGTCCAGTCCCATCAGGGTTCTATATGTTTCTAAGAGAACCCCCCCTCATTCTTCCTAATTTCAGCGAGTAAAAGTCCAATCGATCCAGACTTTCATCATATGTCAATCCTGCCATCCCATCAAAGTTAGCTTTCTTTAAATTCAAGACCCCGCTTTTAGATTTAATTGTGTCACTCTCCATCTTAATGAAGGATTCTGGTCACTCTATCTCAAACAATCTCATACCACAATATTGCTAAATAACCCTCTCTCATTACACAAAACTCAGTCTAGAATGGTCTGCTCTCAAGTTGGTTCATTGACATATTGGCTGAGGAGACTATACCTCATACGTTCCAGGAAATGTTCCTCCATCGCATTGCTACCAGTTTGGTTTATCCAATCAATATGCAGATTGAAGTTACCCATAATAACTGCTGTATCCTTAACCCATGCATCTTTAATTTCCTGTTTATACAATCCCCAACCTCACACCTACTGTTTTGTGGTCTGTACACAACTCCCACTAACATCTTTATCCCTTTGGTATTCCGTAACTCCAGCCGTACAGGTTCCATATTGTCTGAGCTAATATCCTCCTTTACTATTGTGTTAATCTCTTCCTTTACCAGCAATGCTCCCCACCCCTCCTTTCCTTTCTGTCTTTCCTGAAAATTGAATAATCCTGGACAATGATTACTTTACACAAATACAGCAGGATAATGGAGCAGAATGCAGAATGTCTTGTTACAGCTGCAGAGACAGACCAACTCTAATATTGAGAAGGGTGAAAGTGAGTACTGCAGATGCTGGACATCAGAGTCAAGATAGGTGGAAAGGAAGATTGGCAGGTAGGATAGGTCATGAGTACAGTGCTGAGCTGGAAGATTGGAATTGGGGTAAGGTGGGGGGAGGGGAATTGAGGAAACTGGTGAAGTCCACATTGATGCCATAGGGTTGAAGGGTCGCGAGGCTGAAGATGAGGCTTTCTTCCTCCAGGCGTCAGGTGGCGATGGAGGAGGACCTGCATGTACTTGTCGGAGTAGGAGAGGAGTTGAAATGTTCGGCCACGGGGCGGTGGGGTTGATTGGTGCGGATGTCCCAGAGATGTTCCCGAAAGCGCTCTGCGAATAGGCGTCCAGTCTCCCCATTGGGAGCAATAGATACAGTAAATGACGAGTTGTTTGTAAATTGCAAAACCTGCACCCACACCTCCCCCCTCACTTCCATCCCAGGTCCCAAAGGAGCCTTCTACATCCATCAAAGTTTCACCTACACTTCCAGACATGTCATTTAAGACCATAAGACATAGGAGCGGAAGCAAGGCCATTCGGCCCATCGAGTCCACTCCGCCATTCAATCATGGCTGATGGGCATTTCAACTCCACTTACCCGCATTCTCCCCGTAGCCCTTAATTCCTTGTGACATCAAGAATTTATCAATTTATGCCTTGAAGACATTTAGCGTCCCAGCCTCCACTGCACTCTGTGGCAATGAATTCCACCGGCCCACCACTCTCTGGCTGAAGAAATGTCTCCGCATTTCTGTTCTGAAGTTACCCCCTCTAATTCTAAGGCTGTGTCCACGGGTCCTAGTCTCCTCGCCTAACGGAAACAATTTCCTAGCGTCCACCCTCTCCAAGCCATGTATTATCTTGTAAGTTTCTATTAGATCTCCCCTTAATCTTCTAAACTCCAATGAATACAATCCCAGGATCCTCAGCCATTCCTCATATGTTAGACCTACCATTCCAGGGATCATCCGTGTGAATCTCCGCTGGACACGCTCCAGTGCCAGTATGTCCTTCCTGAGGTGTGGGGACCAAAACTGGACACAGTACTCCAAATGGGACCTAACCAGAGCTTTATAAAGTCTCAGTAGCACAACAGTGCTTTTATATTCCAACCCTCTTGAGATAATTGACAACATTGCATTCGCTTTCTTAATCACAGACTCAACCTGCATATTTACCTTTAGAGAATCCTCAACTAGCACTCCCAGATCCCTCTGTACTTTGGCTTTACGAATTTTCTCACTGTTTCGAAAGTAATCCATGCTTCTATTCTTTTTTCCAAAGTGCAAGACCTCGCATTTGCTCACATTGAATTCCATCAGCCATTTCCTGGACCACTCCTCCAAACTGTCTAGATCCTTCTGCAGCCTCCCCACTTCCTCAGTACTACCTGCCTGTCCACCTATCTTTGTATCATCGGCAAACTTCACTGGAATGCCCCCAGTCCCTTCATCCAGATCATTAATATATAATGTGAACAGCTGCGGTCCCAACACTGAACCCTGCGGGACACTGCTTGTCACCAGCTGCCATTCCGAAAAAGAACCTTTTATCCCAACTCTCTACCTTCTGTCAGACAGCCAATCCTCAATCCACACCAGTAGCTCACCTCGAACACCATGGGCCCTCACCTTGCTCAGCAGCCTCCCGTGTGGCACCTTATCAAAGGCCTGTATCCATTGCTCCCTATGTGGTCTCCTCTACATTGGGGAGACTGGACACCTACTCACAGAGTGCTTCAGAGAACATCTACGGGACACCTGCACCAATCAACTCCACCGCCCTGTGGCTGAACACTTCAAATCCCCCCTCCCACTCTGCCGCGGACATGCAGATCCTGGGTCTCCTCTGTCGCTTCCAGCTCAGCACTGTACTCCCTTACCACCTGACGCCTGGAGGAAGAACACCTTATCTTCCGCCTCAGGACCCTTCAATCCCATAGCATCAATGTGGACATCAGCAGTTTCCTCATTGCCCACCCCCCACCCCAATTCCAACCCTCCACCGTGGGCGGCACGGTGGCACAGTGGTTAGCACTGCTGCCTCGCAGCGCCAGAGATCCGGGTTCAATTCCCGCCTCAGGCGATTGACTGTGTGGAGTTTGCACGTTCTCCCCGTATCTGCGTGGGTTTCCTCCGGGTCCTCCGGTTTCCTCCCACAGTCCAAAGATGTGCAGGTCAGGTGAATTGGCCATGCTAAATTGCCCGTAGTGTTGGGTAAGGGGTAAATGTAGGGGTATGGGTGGGTTACGCTTCGGCGGGTCGGTGTGGACTTGTTGGGCCGAAGGGCCTGTTTCCACACTGTAAAGTAATCTAATCTAATCTAAAAAGCACAGTACTGTCCTCATGACCTGTCCCATCTGTCAATCTTCCTTCCCAACTACCCGCTCCACCCTCCTCTCAGACCTATCACCATTACTCCTCAACTCCAACCACCTATTGCATTCTCAGCTACCTTCCCCCCCAGAGGTCTACACCCTCTCATTTATCTCTCCATCCCTGAGGCACCCAGCCTCATTCTTGATGATTGATTTTCCTGCTCCTCGGATACTGCCTGACCTGCTGTGCTTTTCCAGTACCACTCTAACCTTGACTCTGATATTGAGAAGTCCATTCATAATTCTGATAACAGGGGGCAAGAAGCTGTTTTTGATTCTGTTGGTATGTGTTTTCAAATTTTTGTATGTTTTGCCCGAAGGAAGAGTGGAGAGAGTATAACCGGAAAGTTTATGATTGTGTTGGCTGCTTTCCTGAGGCAGTGGGAAGTGTAGACACAGTCAATGAAAGAAAGGCTTGATTTCATGATGGATTGGGCTATGTTCACAACTTAGATAAATTTTTGTGTTCTTGGGTGGACCAATTTCCATACTAAGCTATGATACATCCAGATAGAATGCTATCTATGGTGCATCTAAACATTGGGCAGAGTCATTGTGGACATGCTGAATTTCCTTAGCCTTCTGAGGAAGCAGAGGTGTGCTTTCTTGACCACCGTATCAATGTGGATAGTCCAGGACAGGATTGTTGGTGATATTTACTCCTAGGAACTTGAAGTTCTTGACCATCTCCACCTCAGTCCCATTGATCCAGACAGGAGCATGTCCTCTTCTCTGCTTCCTGATGTTGATGACCAGCTCCTTCATTTTGCTGACATTGAGAGAGAGATTGTTGTCTTTACACCATGCTATCTCTTTCCTGCAATCTGCCTTGTCATTGTTTAAGATCTGACCCACTATGGTGGTATCATTTGCAAATTTGTAAATGGAGTTAGAGCTGAATTTGGCAACACAGTCATTAGTGTATAAGGAATATAGTAACAGGCTGAGTATACAGCCTTGTGGGGTACTGTGTTGAGGATTATTGTTGCCTATCCTTACTGATTAAGTTCTGAATATCAGGAAGTTGAGGATCCCAGTTGCAGAGCTTGGAGCTGGGTTTGATTTCATCAGTGGAGGGAGGGAACTTTGTGGTAATCAGCAGGAGGTATCCTTACTCATGTTTAACCTGAAACCATCAGACTTCAGGGGGTTGGGAGATAATGTTGAGGACTCCTGGGCAACTCTCTCCCCACTGTATCCCACTGTGCTACCAGGTCTGCTGTGTCTATTACAAATAATAAAAAAAACTCAATGACTCAAAGATGGTGCTGGAGACAATTTGATTTGTCTCCAGCATCATTTCATTTTTTTTATCATTTGCAATTATCTTTCTGCCTTAATTAATTGATTCATACGTCATCCCTTCACTTGTTGTGCAGCTGTTGACACATTACTCACACCATTTGACACTCTTGATCACCTGCAAAGATTTGTTATTCAGCCTGTTGACAGTCAACGCTCACAATTTGTACTTACCTGTTGACACTCTTAATTACCTGGAATTATCTTGCAATGATTTCTCCACTTATATATTCTGTGCCTGTCCACCTCCCTCCACTTCACCTGATGAAGGAGAAGTGCTGCAAAAGCTAGTGATTTCAACTAAACCTGTTGGACTACAACCTGGTGTGGTGTGACTTTAGACTTTTTCAAATAGCAGGACTACTCCAGAATCCAGAGTTTCAGCATCCTCATTCCTTTTTGCTTTTGTAATTTTTTTATCAACAGATTACAAATTGGTCCAGAGAAACCGTTTAAAAAAACTGAAGGATTACAGGTTTGTGTTCCCGTATGCCTTATCAGGGAACCAGAAATGGAGTGTATCTGTCCTTCCACAGGTAATTAATCTGATTTGATTTGATATGATTTATTGTTGTCATGTACTGAGATGCAGTGAAATATGTTACATACATGCTACCTACACAGGCAGATTGTACGTGACAAAGTGTTTCAGAATAGCAGAAGAGTGCAGAATACAGTGTGAGAGTGCAGAGAAGGTGCAGAGAGAGAGAGAGAGAGATCAGCATTAATATTTGAGAAGTCTGATAACAGCGAGGAAGGAGCTGTTCTTGAATCTGTTCGTACATAATCTGACATTAGAACATAGAACCCTACAGTGCAGTACAGGCCCTTGGGCCCTCGATGTTGCGCTGACCTGTGGAACCAATCTGAAGCCCATCTATCCTACACTATTCCATTTTCATCCCTAAGTTTATTCAATGACCATTTAAATGGCCTAAATGTTGACAGGTCTACTACTGTTGCAGGCAAGATGTTCCATGCCTCTACTTTTCTCTGAGTAAAGAAACAATCTCTGGTATCTGTCCTATATCTATCACCCCTCAGTCTAAAGCAATGTCCCCTTGTGCTAGCCATCACCATCTGAGGAAAAAGTCTCTCACTGTCCACCCTATCTAACCCTCTGATTATCTTCTATGTCTCAATTAAGTCATCTCTCAACCTTCTTTTCTCAAATTAAAACAGTATCAAGTCCCTCAGCCTTTCCTCATAAGATCTTCCCTCCATACCAGGCAACTTCCTAGTAAATCTCCTCTAAACCCTCTCCAAAGCTACCACATCTTTCCTATAATGCGGTGACCAAAACTGTATGCAACATTCCGGCTGCGGCCACACCAGAGTTTTGTACAGTTGCAGCATGACCTCATGGCTCTGAAACTCAATACTCTACCAGTAAAAACTAACACACTGTATGCCTTAACCACCCTATCAACCTGGGTGGCAACTTACAGGGATCTATGTACATGAGCACCAAGATCTCTCTGTTCATCTACACTACCAAGAACCTTACCATTAACCAGTACTCTGTATTCCTGTTACTCCTTCCAAAGTGAATCACCTCACACTTTCCCAAATTGAACTCTATTTGCCACCTCTCAGCCCAGCTCTGCAGCTTATCTATGTCCTTCTGTAACCTACAACATCCTTCAGCACGATCCACAACTCCACCGACCTTGGTGTCATCTGCAAATTTAATAACCCATCCTTCTATGTCCTCATCCAGGTCATTTATAAAAATGATAAACAGCAGTGGTCCCAAAACAGATCCTTGTGGGAAACTACTCGTAACTGAACTCCAGGGTGAACATATCTCATTAACCACCACCCTCTGTCTTCTTTCAGCTAGCCAATTTCTGATCCAAACCGTTAAATCACCCTCAGTCCCATGCTTCCGTATTTTCTGCAATAGTCAACCGTGGTGATCCTTATCAAACAGGCGAAAGTGAGTACTGCAGATGCTGAAGATTAAAGTCGGAATAGCAGAACAGTGCAGAATACAGTGTGAGAGTGGAGTGTTGGAAAAGCATGTCCAGTCAGGCAGCATCTGAGGAGCAGGAAAATTAACGTTTTGGGCAAAAACCCTTCATTAGGAATTTTGCCTGAAACATCAATTTTCCTGCTCCTCAGATGCTGCCTGACCTGCTGTGCAGAAAAGTGTGAGGTGATTCACTTTGGAAGGAGTAACAGGACTGCAAAGTAAGGGGCTAATGGTAAGATTGTTGGTAGTATCAATGAGCAGAGAGACCTCATGTCCATGTACAGAGATCCCTGAATGTTGCCACCCATGTTGATAAGATTGTTAAGAAGGCATACACTGTGTTAGCATTTATTGGTACAGGAATTGAATTTTAAAGACATGGAGGTCATGCTACAGCCGTACAAAACTCTGTTTCAGCCACACTTGGAGTATTGCGTACAGTACTGGTCACCACATTATAGGAAGAATGTAGAAGTTTTAGAAAGGGTTCAGAGGAGATTTACTAGAATGTAGCCTGGTATGGAAGGAAGGTCTTATGAGAAAAAGCTGAGGGACTTGAGTCTGTTTTCATTGGAGAGAAGGTTGAGAGCTAATTTAATTTTGACATGAGATAATCAGAGGGTTAGATAGCGTGGACAGTGAAAGCCTTTTTCTTCGGATGGTGATGGCTTGCATGAGGGGACATAGCTTTATAGACAATAGACAATAGGTGCAGGAGTAGGCCATTCTGCCCTTCGAGCCTGCACCACCATTCATTATGATCATGGCTGATCATCCTCAATCAGTATCCTGTTCCTGCTTTATCTCCATAACCCTTGATTCCACTATCCTTGAGAGCTCTATCCAACTCTTCCTTAAACGAATCCAGAGACTGGGCCTCCACTGTCTTCTGGGGCAGAGCATTCCACACAGCCACCACTCTCTGGTTGAAGAAGTTTCTCCTCATCTCTGTCCTAAATGGTCTACCCCGTATTTTTAAGCTGTGTCCTCTGTTTTGGGACTCACCCATCAGCGGAAACATGTTTCCTCCCTCCAGACTGTCCAATCCTTTAATAATCTTATATGTCTCAATCAGATCCCCTCTCAGTCTTCTAAACTCAAGGGTATACAAGCCCAGTCGCTTCAGTCGTTTCCACACTGTAAGTAATCTAATCTTTCAACTAAGATAGTCCCGCCATTCCAGGAATTGACCTCGTGAACCTACGCTGCACTCCCTCAATAGCCAGAATGTCTTTTCTCAAATTTGGAGACCAGAACTGCACACAATATTCCAGGTGTGGTCTCACCAGGGCCCTGTAAAACTGCAGAAGAACCTCTTTGCTTCTATACTGAATCCCTCTTGTTATGAAGGCCAGCATGCTATTAGCTTTCTTCACTACCTGCTGTACCTGCATGCTGGCCTTCATTGACTGGTGTACAAGAACACCCAGATCTCTCTGTACCGCCCCTTTACCTAACTTGACTCCATATAGGTAGTAATCTGCCTTCCTGTTCTTGCCACCAAAGTGGATAACCATACATTTATCCACATTAAACTGCATCTGCCATGCATCTGTCCACTCACCTAACCTGCCCAGGTCACCCTGTAATCTCCTAACATCCTCCTCACATTTCACCCTGCCACCCAGCTTTGTATCATCAGCAAATTTGCTAATGTTACTACTATTACCACCTTCTATACCATTAATATATATTGTAAAAAGCTGCGGTCCCACACTGATCCCTGCGGTACCCCACTGGTCACCGCCTGCCGTTCCAAAAGGGAGCTGTTTATCACTACTGTTTGTTTTCTGTCAGCCAACCAATTTTCAATCCAAGTCAGTACTTTGCCCCCAATACCAGGGGTCCTAATTTTGCTCAATAACCTCCTATGTGGGACTTTCTCAAAGGCTTTCTGAAAGTCCAGGTACACTACATCCACTGGATCTCCCTTGTCTATCTTCAGAGTTACATCTTCAAAAAATTCCAGAAGATTAGTCAAGCATGATTTCCCCTTCATAAATCCATGCTGACTCTGACCTATCCTTTAAATTGAGGGATGATAGATATAGGCCAGATATCAGAGGTAGCTTTTTTACTCAGAGTAGTAGGGGCATGGAATGCCCTGCCTGCAACAGTAGTATACTCGCCAACTTAAAGGGCATTTAAATGGTCATTGGATGAAAATATGGTTGAAAATGGAATAATGTAGGTCAGATGAGCTTCAGATTGGTTCCATAGGTCGGTGCAACTCAAAAGCTGATGGGTCTGTACTGTGCTGTAATGTTCTAATCAATGATAACCCCATGATGGTGATAGTGCCTTCCTCGACACTGCTTTCCAAATTCCTATCACCGTCTGAGTGAAAGTTTTTTTCTCAAACTCCACCTGAATCACCTGCACTTACCCTAAAATTATGTTCCCTCATGATTGGCCCCTTAACCAAGGGGAACTACTCCATTCTCCCGGTCTATCTTACACACCTTAATCATGTCTCCCCTCAGTCTTCTCTCCTCAAAAGGAACTAATTTAAGTCTGTCTAATCTCTCCTTTCTAGCTCATTTCTCCATCCCAGGCAACATCCTGGTGAATGTCCTCTGTTCCCCTTATTGTGCTATCACATCCTTCCTGTAGTAAGGTGACCAGAACTGGTCACATAACTCCAGCTGTTGCCTAACCAATGCTCTGTACAATTCTAGTGTTACCTCCTTCTCTTATACTCTATGCCATGAACGATAGGGTGTCCCTTATGTCTTCTTAACTATTCATGTGCTCTTCGAGGAGAGAGTGAGGTCTGCAGATGCTGGAGATCAAAGTTGAAACTTTATTGCTGGAACAGCACAGCAGGTCAGGCAGCATCCAGGGAACAGGAGATTCGACGTTTCGGGCACAGGCCCTTCTTCACATTCCTGAAGAAGGGCCTGTGCCCGAAACGTCGAATCTCCTGTTCCCTGGATGCTGCCTGACCTGCTGTGCTGTTCCAGCAATAAAGTTTCAACTATTCATGTGCTCTGCTGACTTCTGGGATCTGTGAATAATTACCCAAGATCCCTCTGTTCCCCTACACTGCCCAGTGTCCTGCCATTCATTAAATACTCCCACATCTTGTTTCTTCTTCCAAAGTCGATCACCTGGTATTTATCGAGGTTCAACACCATCAGCCATTGCTCTGCTCATCTGACCAACCCATCCATATTTTCCTGTAACCTACAACCACCTTCTTCCCTACTAATCACTCTTCCAAGCTTGGTGGTGTGTACAACATATATAACGAGTAATAATGATCCCAGTATTGATCCTTGTGGGACATCGCTGGACACCTGCCTCCAGTCACTCAAACAACCGCCCTCCACTACCCTTGGTGTCCTATTAGTAAGCCAGTTTCTGATCCATCTCACCGCTATATCACTTTGAAATCCATGTGCTTTAACATTCTCAGTCACCATGTGGGGTCTTGGTTTGATTTGATTTATTGTTACATGTACCGACATACAGTGAAAAGCTTTGTTTACAAGCAGTCTAGGTAGATCATAGTAAACAAGGGTATACAGATCATAGGATACAAAAACCCTGGACAAGTAAGGCATGCAGGTTATACTGCACAGGAAGTGCGTGAAGCAAGATCAATGCTAGCTAACAAAATTAACATTATTTTAAGTATTTCCCAACTCCAGCTCCTTGAAAACTGAGTTAGGCAACTGGAGCTGAATGAATCATCCGGAAGGCTGAGGGGGAAATTGAGAGGATGTACAGGGAGGTGGTCACTCCCCAGACACAGGATAAGGACAGCTGGGTTACTGTCAGAGGGAGGAAAGGGAACTGATGATCAGAGCAGGGATCCCCTGTGGCAGTTCCCCTCAGCAATAAGTATACCGTTTTGGATACTGCTGGTGGGGATATCCTACCAGGGGAAAGCCATAGTTGTCAGGTCTCTGGCACTGAGGCTCAGAAGGGAAGGGGGTGAATAGGAAAGCGCGAGTGGTAGGGGACTCAATAGTGAGACAGATTGCCTCCCCGGTGCCAGGGTCCAGGATGTCGCCGATCGGATTTACAGGATCCTGAAGGGGGAGGGGGAGCAATCAGAAACCGTGGTACATATTGGCCGCAGTGATATAGCCAGGAAAGAGATTGAGGATCTGAAAAGTGACTACAGAGGGTTAGGTTGGAAGCTGAAGAGCAGGACGAGTAGAGTAGTGATCTCAGGTTTGCTACCGGTGCCATGAGATAGTGAGATGAGGAACAGTCAGCGAATGCAGCTTAACACGTGGCTGCGAGGCTGGTGCAGGAGGGAGGGTTTCAGATGCCTAGACCATTGGGATACCTTCTGGGGAAGGTATGACCTATACAGAATAGAGGAACTTCTCGTCAAAAGGAAGAAGGCAGCTTACACAAGGTGGAGGAAGCAAGGATCTAGCACAGCTTTAGAGGATTATAGGCTTGCTAGAAAGGAGCTCAGAAATGGACTGAGGAGAGCCAGGAGGGGGCACAAAAAAGGCTTGGCAAGAAGGATTAAGGCATTTTATTCAGACGTGAGGAATAAGAGAATGATCAGGGAGAAGTTACGGCCGATCAGGGATAGCGGAGGGAATTGTGTGTGAAATCTGAGCAGATGGGGGAAGCCCTAAATGAGTTTTTTGCTTCGGTTTTCACCAAGGAAAGGAACATGTTGTAAATGAAAACTTTGAGGAGCTGGGCTGCAGTCTTGACCAGATCAGGATTGATGAAGTTGATGTGCTGGAAATTTTGGAAAACATTAAGATTGTTAAGTCCCCAGGGCCAGACTAGATTTATCCTCGGCTGTTTCGGGAAGCGAGAAAGGAGGTTGCTAAGCCGCTGGCGAGGATAATTGCTTCCTCACTCTCCACGGGAGACATACTGGAGGATTGGAAGGAGGCGAATGCTGTTCCTCTTTTCAAGAAGGGTAATAAGGAAATCTCTGGCAATTATAGACCAGTCAGTCTTACGTCGGTGGTCAGCAAGGTTTTGGAAAGAATTCTGAGGGATAGGATTTATGACTATTTGGAAAAGCATAGGATGATTAAAGGCAGTCAGCATGGCTTTGTGAAGGGCAGGTCATGCCTCACAAATCTTATTGAGTTCTTTGAGGAGGTGACGAGACAGGTCGATGAAGGTTGAGCAGTGGATGTGGTGCATATGGACTTCAACAAGGCATTTGATAAGGTTCCCCATGGTAGGTTCATTCGTAAAGTCAGGAAGTATGGGATACAGGGAGATTTGACTATCTGGATTCAGATTTGGCTGGCTGACAGAAGGCAGAGAGTGGTTGTAGATGGAAAGTATTCTGGCTGGAGGTCAGTGTTGAGTGGGGTCCCGCAGGGCTCGGTTCTTGGGCCTCTGCTCTTTGTAGTTTTTATAAATGACTTGGATGAGGACGTTGAGGGGTGGGTTAGTAAATTTGCAGATGACACAAAGATTGGAGGTGTTGTCAATAGTATAGAAGGCTACTGCAGTCTGCAGCGCGACATAGACAGGATGCAGAGCTGGGCTGAGAAATGGCAGATGGAGTTCAACCTGGATAAATGCGAAATGATGCATTTTGAAAGGTTGAACCTGAATGCTGAATATAGGATCAAAGACAGGATACTTGGCAGTGTGGAGGAACAAAGGGATCTGGGTGTGCAAGTACATAGATCCCTCAAAGTTGCCCACTCAAGTGGATAATCGACGTGGAAGGAGGTCAAGGTGAGGGTGATAGGCCGGAGTGGGGTGGGGTCTCCCCAACCTCCACTCCCGGCACCTTCCCCTGTAACCGCAAGGAATGTAAAACGTGCGCCCACACCTCCCCCCTTACTTCCCTCCAAGGCCCCAAGGGATACTTCCATATCCGCCACAAATTCACCTGCACCTCAGGGCAGGATTGAGGGTACAAGAAGTCATAGTTTGAAGATATTAGGAGGAAGGTATAAAGGAGACGTCAGAGGTAGTTTTTTTACACAGAGAGTTGTGAATGCACGGAATGCGTTACCAGCGGTGGTGGTGGAAGCAGAGTCATTGGAGACATTTAAGCGACTGCTGGACATGCACCTGGATAGCAGTGATTTGAGGGGTGCGTAGGTTGTTACTATATTTTACATTAGGATTAAACTTCGACACAACATCGTGGGTCAAAGGGCCTATGCCTTTTCTATGTTCTATTACAAAAGGAAGCAGCTGTTCACGCACCTGTTAGAGTGTGTGTTCTCAAGCTCCTGCCAAACAGAAAAGGTTGTAGGAAATCATTACCAGATGTCTCTTTGATAGTGGCCAGCTTTTCGTGGCAGTGAGCTGTGTAAACGGTGTCCATGGATGGGAGGGTAGATTCCGTGTTGGTCTGGGCTGTGCACACAACCTTCTGTAGTTTCTTACGGTCCTGGGCAGAGCTGTTACCGTATCAGGCCGTTATACACCTGGACAGTCTGCTCTCAATGGTACATCTGTAGAAGTTGGTGAGGGTCCATATGGACATGCTGAATATTCTGAGCTGCCTGAGGAAGAAGCAGCGTTGTCGTGCTGCCTTCTTGTCCACATGGCAAGTCCAGGATGGGTTTGTCGGTTATCGTCACTCCGAGGAGCTTGACACTCTCCACCCTCACAACCTCAATTCCATTGATGTAGATGGGGGCATATTCTCCTCCTATCTAACTGAAGTCAATGATCAGTTCCTTTGCTTTGCCGACATTGAGAGAGAGGTTGTTTTCATTGCACCATGTCATCAAGCCCTCTACCTCCTTACTGTATTCTGACTCATTGTTGTTTGACATCTATCCTATGGTGGTATCGTTAGCAAACTTGTAGCATGACGTTCATTTGAATTTGGTGACACAGTTGTGGTTGTACAGGGACTATAGTCAGGGGCTGAGAACTGATTCTTGGGGGCTCTGGTGTTGAGTGTTTTCATGGCAGAGGCGCAGTTCACCAGGAATGAAGCTTGTGGCCGGGGAGCTGAGAGTTAAATAGGAGAGGTGTGGGGTTGGAAGGAAGGTAGCTGAGAATGCAATAGGTAGATGAAGGTGGGGGTGGTGTTGGAGGGGGGGGGGGGGAGAAGAGGGGTTGGTGGACAAGTGCCTCATCTACCAGGCATGAAAGGATCCTGTCGCCAACTGGAGGTGGACTGACGTCCTCACGCCCAACTGTGCCAGCATCATCCAGCCCAATCCTCTCCCATCCAAGGCAGCCCTGCATCCCAAACTCTCTGCTCCCTTGGCCAGCACAAACCGTGCTCATGGATGAAAATGCTGTTGAGCAGTAGCTCCCTGTTAGAAGCAACACTGCCTTAGAGAGCTAAAAATCACACACCAGGTTATAGTCCAACAGGTTTAATTGGAAGCATACTAGCTTTCGGAGCGACGCTCCTTCATCAGGTGATAGTGGAGGGCTCGATCGTAACACTGAATTTATAGCAAAAATTTGCAGCGTGATGTAACTGAAATTATACATTGAAAAATTGATTGTCTGTTAAGCCTTTCATCTGTTAGAATACAGTGATAGTTTCACTTCTTTCATGTGTAAATCACAAAACCTTTTTTTTAAAAGTTGCATTCTCGGGTTAGCTGTTAACAATGGCGATAGCTAGACAATATGTTGAAGGTGTTAGCCCCCTGTGTTCTCTGTCTATGACCTGATGTTTAGATTGATTCTAATCTAAAAAGTGAGATAACAGAGTTTTACATAAATTCATGCAGTTTTTGAGCTCAGAGTTCTACATGAATGTATGCAGTTTTTGAGCAAAGTGCAATGTAACTCTGCAAGTACAAATTCACCCCACAAAATATATGTACGCATGTGGGTCTTTGTCTATCTGTGTGTGTGTGTCTGTCTGGGGTGGGGGTTGTGAGTGTGAGAATGTGTGTGTGTGTGTGTGTATATATGTATGTGTGTGTAGTGAGTGCAGAGTTTCTTAAGTCTGTGAGGGGGTGCATGTGTGAGTGTGGGAGTGTGTGTGTCTATTAGGGTGTGTGTGGCTGTCTGTGTGGACCTGTGTCCATGTATATGTGAGAGAGTGTGTGTGTGTGTGTGTGTAGGAATATCTGTGTGTGTGTGTAGGAATATGTGTGTGTGTGTGTAGTGCAATGGTGATCACCTGTAATGTGACATGAACCCAAGGTCCCGGTTGAGGCCCTCCCTATGGGTACCGAACTTAGCTATCAGCCTCTGCTCGGCCACTTTCCTCTGCTGCCTGTCCTGAAGTCCACCTTGGAGGATGGTCCGAGGCTGAATGTCCTGGACCACTGAATTGGGAGGGAACTCTCCTGTCTGTTGATTGTTGTGCGGTGCCCATTCATCTGTTGTCTCCAAATCATGACTCCCTTAGAGAGTCAGCAGTGATCAGGTCCAGATAAAAGTCAGCATTCTTGGAAGAAGACCCGAGGCTGGGTCCACACCCCCCAACAACCCACCCTCCCATCCTGGCACCTTTCCCTGCCACCGCAGGAATTACAAAACCTGCGCCCACACCTCCTCCCTCACCTCTATTCAAGGCCCTAAAGGAGCCTTCCACATCCACCAAAGTTTTATCTGCACATCCACCAATATCATTTATTGTATCCGTTGCTCCCGATGTAGTCTCCTTTACATTGGGGAGACTGGATGCCTCCTAGCAGACCGCTTCAGGGAACATCTCTAGGACACTCGCACCAAATCAACTCCACCGCCCTGTGGCCCAACATTTCAACTCCCCCTCCCACTCTGCCGAGGACATGGAGGTCCTGGGCCTCCTTCACTGCCTATCCACTCCACCCTCCTCTCTGACCTATCACCTTCATCTTCACCCCCATCCACCCATTGTACTCTTTGCTACCTTCCCCCACCCTACTTCCTGATCAATCAACTTCATCCCCACCACCATTCACCTACTGTACTCTATGCTACTTTCTCCCCACCCCCACCCTCCTCTCACTTATCTCTCCACCCTTCAGACGCTCTGCCTGTATTCCTGATGAAGGGTTTTTGCCAGAAACGTCGATTTTACTGCTCCTCGGATGCTGCCTGAACTGCTGTGCTTTTCCAGTACCACTAATCCACTCGACAAACAGGAACTGCATGTTGTAACAGAGGCCACACTCCCAACAGAACAAATAGGTCATCAGGGTGCACCATCTTGGAGGAGGTTCAGAGTAAAGCTCTCGCTGCCAGGTCTGAAAGTGGAAAGGCACTACCTGATGCAAAGGCACACCAATGCCTGACCACCCTCCTCAAGCTGGAGACTCCAAACCACAGCAATGACCCAATGTTACCCATTGACTCAGAAAAACTCAACAAGCTTTTCCCAGATGGCAGTGACAAAGCCGAGAAGGGACCAAAGTAACCAGTTGGTACCACAAAATGGTGGCCACCAGCTGGTTTATGACCAGCCTGTAGGACAACATTTGGAGCAGTCCCATACAGTGTGTTGGGGGAGCAGTCACCTTGCGTTCCAATTTGTGCCAATTCTTCAGCAGGGCAAAGATGGACTCTGGGGTAGAGGTGGTGAGTGGTACCCATGTGAAGCACCAGAATCCCTCTGACAAATGGTCCATTTGACATGGACCAGCCTGAAGTCTCCACCGCATCTTCTCCACTTCCCACTCCTCCGCCCCTGAGCCCCGCCCCTCCAATCGCCACCAGGACAGAACCCCACTGGTCCTCACCTACCACCCCACCAACCTTCATATATATCGTATCATCCGTCGTCATTTCTGCCACCTCCAAATGGACCCCACCACCAAGGATATATTTCCCTCCCCTCCTCTATCAGCGTTCCGAAAAGGCCACTCCCTCTGACTCCCTCATTTTGTCCACAACCCCCACCAACCCAACCTCCACTCCCGGCACCTTCCCCTGCAACCCAAGAAATGCAAAACTTGCGTCCACACCTCCCCCCTTACTTCCCTCCAAGACCCCAAGGGATACTTCCATATCCGCCACAGATTCACCTGCACCTCCACACACATCATTTACTGCATCCGCTGCACCCGATGTGGCCTCCTATACAGACAGGCCGCCTACTTGCAGAACGTTTCAGAGAACACCTCTGGGACACCCGGACCAACCAACCCAACCACCCCGTGGCTCAACACTTCAACTCCCCCTCCCACTTCACCAAGGACATTCAGGTCCTTGGACTCCTCCATCGCCAGACCATGGCAACACGACACCTGGAGGAAGAGCGCCTCATCTTCCGCCTAGGAACCCTCCAACCACAAGGGATGAACTCAGATTTCTCCAGCTTCCTTCTTTCCCCTCCCCCTACCTTGTCTCAGTCCCAACCCTCGAACTCAGCACCACCTTCCTAACCTGCAATCTTCTTCCTGACTTCTCCGCGCCCACCTCCACTCCAGCCTATCACCCTCACCTTAACCTCCTTCCACCTACCACATTTCCAACACCCCTCCCCCAAGTCCCTCCTCCCTATCTTTTATCTTAGCCTGCTTGGCACACTTTCCTCATTCCTGAAGAAGGGCTCATGCCCGAAACATCGATTCTCCTGCTCCTTGGATGCTGCCTGACCTGGTGTGCTTTTTCAGTAACACATTTTCAGCTCTGATCTCCAACATCTGCAGTCCTCACTTTCTCCTAGTCCCAAACAATGGTTGATCCTTGAGGAGGGTGCCACAGAGTAGACCTCCTGGCACTTGTGCATCCTCCACAGGTCAGCTAGGTCTGTGACCATGAAGAACACAGCTGATGGTGTATGTTGAAAGAACCATCTCCAGCCCCAGCATGTGCAGAGCCAAACCCCACATCCACTTTAGATGGGACTAGATTGGGTTGGGATATCTGGTCGGCATGGACGGGTTGGACCGAAGGGTTTGTTTCCATGCTGTACATCTCTATGACTCTAAGAGGCGCAGCAATGGCTCCACGCAGAGGGAAGCCCTGACGTACTCCTCTCCCAGGGTGTACTGGCTCTGTCAGGGAACCGTTAACCTTCACTAGGCACTCCGCAGATTCAACTAGGAGAAAGTGAGGACTGCAGATGCTGGAGATCAGAGCTTAAAAATGTTTTGCTGGAAAAGCGCAGCAGCTCAGGCAGTATCCAAGGAGCAGGAGAAGAAGGGCTTATGCCTGAAACATCGATTCTCCTGCTCCTTTGATGCTGCCTGATCTGCTGCGCTTTTCCAACAACACATTTTTAAACTCCGCAGATTCAGGGGACAAAGTACGTCCTGAGCCCAAATATTCACAGAATCCCGAGCAGATATTCACTTTCTACCCTGTTGAACACCTTTCCTGATCAAGGGAGAGAAAGGTGCTCGACAAGCCAGCCCTCTGGGAATAATGGATCATATCCTGGACAAGGTAGATGTTGTGGATGCTCCGGTCCAGAACAGGATAGGACTAGTCTTGGTGGATCATGTAGTACAGCACAGTGCCAAAGGGAGTCAAAAGGACCCGAGCAACGGTTATGTAGGCCGTGCTGAGGAGGGAGATCAGACACGAATTCTTGAACAAACAGAGATCCCCCTTCTTAGGCAATAGAGTGATGATGTCCCTGCACCAAGAAAGGGACATCTCTCCAGTCACAATATATTCCTCCAGGACCCACACATAGCTCTCCCCTGACATCCCAGAACACCTGAAGAACACCATGGAAAGACCAGCGAGGACACTGTTCAGCTCCTCCAAGTTCAGAGGGGTATCAAGCCTCTCAGTACCCTTGGGGCTGACCTGCAGCAGGTCCTCCCACACAACTTTGAGAGCTTCCTCACCGGACAGATCCGGAGAGAAGAGTGCCCTATAATAGTCCCTCACTTGGGTTCTGATGGCCTCCAGACATAAGACAAGGGATCCATTGTCAGCTCACAGCACATGGAGCTGCTCGCAGACCGCATGCTTTTACCCCAAGTTCACAACCTGGGACCCAATAACATGCAGATCCCGGAGCATGGCCTTCTTTTATTTGTATGCATCCGCAGGGTGAGGTCTACGTCGGCCTGACCAAGACATGGCCCCATGTCAAGTACCTCCTTCTCCAACCCCTCAATCCTGGATTTTTGCCACTTCCTCAACTCGATGTCACCGATCACCTGTAGACCACTCTGAAAAGGAAGGGTGAGCAGCCAGTTGTCGTGGTGCATATAGGCACCAATGATGTAATTAAAAAAAAAAACGAGACGAGGTCCTGAAAGTAGAATTCAGGAAGCTTGGAGAGAAGTTAACGAGGAGGACCTCAAAAGGTAGTGATCTTGGGATTACTACCGGTGCCACTTGCTAGCCAGGGTAGACCGCCCCGTGGCTGAACACTAACTCCCCCTCCCACTCCGCCAAGGACATGCATCTAGGAACCCTCCAACCACAAGGGATGAATGCTGATTTCTCCAGCTTCCTCATTTCCCCTCCCCACATCTTATTTCAGTCCCAAACCTCGGACTCAGCACCGCCTTCTTGACCTGCAATCTTCTTCCCGACCTCCCCGCCCCCACCCCCTCTCCGGCCTATCACCCTCACCTTAACCTCCTTCCACCTATCGCATTCCCAACACCCCTCTCCCACATCCCTCCTCCCTACCTTTTATCTTAGCCTGCTTAGCACACCTTCCTCATTTCTGAAGAAGGACTTATGCCCGAAACGTCGATTCTCCTGCTCCTTGGATGCTGCCTGACCTACTGCGCTTTTCCAGCAACACATTTTTCAGAAATGAAAGAATAGGTAGGTTGAAACCTGGCTTGAGGGATGGTGTAGGAGGGAGGGGTTCAAGTTTGTGTAACATTGGGACCGGTTCTGGGGAAGGTGGGACTATTACAAATTGGATGGTCTACACCTGAACCAGACGGGAACTAATGTTCTTGGGGGAGTTTTTGCTACTGCTGTTGGGGAGGGTTTAAACTAATATGACAGGGGGCTGGGAACCAGAAGAGAAGACAAGTAGACAGCGAGGTGGAAACTAGAGACTGTAAGATTCTTGAAGTTAGCATTACAAAAGGGAAGAGTAGGTAGAGAACAGATGAATGCAAAGGTAGTCTGAGTGCATATACTTTAATGCAAGGAGTATAGTGGCTAAGGCAGATGAACTTAGAGCTTGGATTGGTGCCTGGGAGTATGATGTTATTGTAATCATTGAGACTTGGTTGAAGGAAGGGCATGATTGGCAATTAAATGTTCTAGTATATAAATACTTCAGACTGGACAGGGAGGGGAGTAAAAGGCAAGGGGCGGAATTGCATTGCTGATCAGGAATTATATCACGGCTGTGCTAAAGGAGGACACTATGGAGGGCTTGAGTAGTGAAGCGTTATAGGTGGAGCTGAGAAATAAGAAGGGTGCAGTTACACTATTAGGGCTGTGTTACAGGCCTCCCAATAGTGAGCATGAGGTAGAAGAACAAATAGGTAAACAGATTATGGGGTAGAATTTGTAAGAAGTGTCCAGGAGAGTTTTCTAGAGCAGTATGTCAATAGCCCAACTAGGGAAGGGGCCATATTGGACCTGGGATTGGGAATGAGCCAGGCCAGGTGGTAGAAAATGGGGTGGGGGATTTCTTTGGGAACAGTGACCACAATTCTGTAAGTTTTAGAATACTCGTAGACAAAGATGAGAGTGGTCCTAAGGGAAGAGTACTAAACTGGGCCAAGGCCAATTATATCAAAATTTGGTAGGTGCTGGGTAATGTGAGGAGAAAGTGAGGTCTGCAGATGCTGGAGATCAGAGCTGAAAATGTGTTGCTGGAAAAGCGCAGCAGGTCAGGCAGCATCCAGGGAACAGGAGAATCGACGTTTCGGGCATAAGCCCTTCTTCATAAGCCATTCCTGAAGAAGGGCTTATGCCCGAAACGTCAATTCTCCTGTTCCCTGGATGCTGCCTGACCTGCTGCGCTTTTCCAGCAACACATTTTCAGCTGGGTAATGTGGATTGGGGGCAGTTATTTAAAGGAAGTCCATATTTGATTTGTGGGAGGCTTTCAAAGATAGGTTGAAGATAGTGCAGGATAGGCATTTCCTTTGAAAGCAAGGAAGAGGAAAGGCAAGATTTGTGAACCATGGATGACAGGAGAAACTGTGCGACTAACCAAAAGGAAACGGGAAGCATACATAAGGTCCAGGCAGCTAAGAACGGAACAGGCCCTGGAGGAATATCGGGAGAGTAGGACCAACCTTAAACGAGGAATCAAGCTGACTAAAAGTGGTCATGAAATAACTTTAGCCAGCAGACTTAAGGAGAATCCAAAGGCTTTTTATTCATGTATAAGCAAGAGGGTAACGAGAAAAAGGATTGGTCCACTAAAGGATAAGTAAGGAAGGAAGGAAGGAAGGCTGGCTGTGTGTTGGCCCTGAGAAAATAGGTGAGATTCTGAATGATTACTTTGCATCAGTGTTCACTGAGGAGAGGGACATGATGAATGTTGCGATTAGAGATAGAAGTTTGTTTACTCTGGATCACATTGACATTAGGAGGGAGGATGTGTTGGGTAGGCTAAAGGATACTAAGGTAGAATTGCATACAATACTCCAACAGTGACCTAACCAATGTCCTGTACAGCTGCAACATGACCTCCCAACTCCTGTACTTGAAACGCTGACCAATAAAAGAAAGCATACCAAACGCCTTCTTCACTATCCTATCTACCTGCGACTCCACTTTCAAGGAACTATGAACCTGCATTCCAAGGTCTCTCTTCCGAGGGAGCAACACTCCCTAGGACCTTACCATTAAGTGTATAAGTCCTGCTAAGATTTGCTTTCCCAAAATGCAGCACCTTGCATTTATCTGAATTAAACTCCATCTGCCACTCCTCAGCCCATTGGCCATCTGATCAAGATCCTGTTGTAATCTGAGGTAACCCTCTTCGCTGTCCACTACACCTTGAATTTTGATGTCATCTGCAAACTTACTAACTGTACCTCTTATGCTCGCATTCAAACCATTTACATAAATGACGAAAAGTAGAGGACCCAACACTGATCCTTGTGGCACTCCACTGGTCACAGGCCTCCAGTCTGAAAAACAACCCTCCACCATCACCCTCTGTCTTCTACTTTTGAGCCAGTTCTGTATCCAAATGGATAGTTCTCCCTGTATTCCATGAGATCTAACCTTGCTAATCAGTCTCCCATGGGGAACCTTGTCGAACGCCCTACTGAAATCCATATAGATCACATCTACTGCTCTGCCCTCATCAATCCTCTTTGTTACTTCAAGGTGACCAGTGGTGCTCCACAGGGATCAGTGCTGGGGTCACTGTTGTTTGTGATATACATAAATGATCTGGAAGTGGGCATTGGTCTGATTAGTAAGTTTGCAGATGACAGAGATTGATGGAGTAGAAAGTATAATCAAAGAATACAGGAGAATATTGATAGATGGGGAGTTGGGTGGAAAAATGGTAGATGGAGTTCAATCTAGGCAAATTTGAGGCGATGCATTTTGGAAGGTCTAATTCTGGAGCGAAATATACTGTAAACGGAAGAGCCTTGGTAAAAGTTGATGGGCAGAGAGATCTGGGAGTGCAGGTCCATTGTACCCTGAAGGTTGCTGCACAGGTGGACAGAGTGGTCAAGAAGGCATATAGTATGCTTGCCTTCATTGGACGGGGTATTGAGTAGAAGAGCTGGGAAGTCATGTTAAAATTGTACAAGACATTGATTTGGCCGCATTTAGAATACGGTGTACAGTTCTGGTCGCCACATTACCAAAAGGATGTGGACGCTTTGGGGAGGGTGCAGAGAAGGTTTACGAGGATGCTGCCTGGTGTGGAAGATGCGAGTTGTGAAGAGAGGTTGAGTAGGTTAGGTTTATTATTATTAGAAAAAAGGAGATTATGGGGGGACCTGATTGAGGTTAATAAAGTCATGAAGGGTATAGACAGGGTGGATAGCGACAAGCTTTTTCCCAGGGTGAAGGATTCAATATCGATAGGTCACGATTTCAGGGTGAGAGGTGGAAAGTTTAAGGGGGATATGCGCAGCAAGTACTTCACACAGAAGGTGGTAGGTGCCTGGAACGCGTTGCCAGCAGAGGTAGTGGAGGCAGGCACGGTAGATTCATTTAAGAGGTGTCTGGACAGATGCATGAGTAGGTGGGGAGCAGAGGGATACAGATAGAACAAAGAAAATTTACAGCCCAGGAACAGGCCCTTCAGCCCTCCAAACCTGAGCCGATCCAAATGTAACTGTCTAAACCTGTCGGTCAATTCCTGAGCATCTGTATCCCTCTAGAATTAGACTTGCCTAAATGCATCACCTCACATTTGCCTGGATTGAAAGCCATCTGCCCAACTCTCCAGTCTATCTATATCCTCCTGTATTCTCTGACAGACCCTTATGCTTTCTGCTTCTCCACCAATCTTCGTGTCATCTGCAAACTTGCTGATCATACCAACAGTGCCCTCTTCCAGATCATTTATGTATATCACAAACAACAGTGGCCCCAGCATTGATCCCTGTGGAACACCACTGGTCACCTTTCTCCATTTCAAGAAACTCCCTTCAACTACTACTCTCTGTCTCCTGTTGCTCAACCAGTTCTTTATCCACCTCGCTAGAACACCCTGCATACCATGTGACTTCACTTTCTCCATTAGTCTACCGAGGGGAACCTTATCAAACACCTTACTAAAGTCCGTGTATATGACATCAACAGCCCTTCCATCATCTATCAACTTGGTCACTTCCTCGAAGAACTCTATTAAGTTGGTAAGGCACGATCTCCCCCGCACAAAACCATGTTGCCTATCGCTGATAAGCCCATTCTTTTCTAAATATAAATAGATCTTATCCCTCAGCACCTTCTCCAGCAACCGACGTCAGGCTCACAGGTCTGTAGTTACCCGGAATATCCCTACTACCCTTCTTGTACAGGGGGACACATGAGCAATCCTCCAGTTCTCTGGTACTTCATCTGTATTTAAGGATGCCACAAAGAATGCTTAGGAATTAGGCGAAAGGTTTAGACTGTGGATTTGGATCGGCTCAGGCTTGGAGGGCCGAAGAGCCTATTCCTGGGCTGTAAATTTTCTTTGTTCTTTGTTTAACCCCATGCGTACTTCTGACAGAGGACATGGACAGGAGTCTTACCCATATCCTACGACAGCCTCCTCCTATAGCCAGTCCAGAAGTGACAAAACGAGTTCTAGAACCACTCATCATCCAGCAGCAGGTTGTTAAGGTGCCAGTACACTGACCATGTCCTGGCACTGAATGGAACAAGCTCCGCCCATACCAGGCTGTGATCGGAGAACGGTACCTGACATATGGAGGCTTTTGGAACAAAAGCTGCCGTACGCCCTAGAAATGTAAAGGCGGTCAATTCCAGACACAACGACCCCAGGCCTCAGAAAGAGGAAGACGATGGAATAGGTATAGAGATTTCACCAGATGTCTACCAAGTCAAAGATGTGAGCCAAGTCCCTCAACATCCTCATCGATGCTGAGCTCTTCTGTGTACTGCCATAGTCCCACCTCTCAAGGGTGCAATTGAAATGCACACCAGGAAGGTTGAGCTTGCCATCACTGATGGAGTTAAGAGGCAACACTTCCTCCAAGAAGCAGGTCTACTCAGGTCCCATCCAAGGTAAGTATATGTTCACACAGTGAAGTACTGTGCCTTCGAAACGAATAGTGAGTTTGGGCATATGGCCGAGTGCATGGTCCTTGACCCTCAATATCTCCGGACAGAACAAAGGGGCCAATAGAATAGCCATCCTGCCAGAATTTGAAGCCAGGTGACGCCTGAAGACCCTTCTCCTTCACTCTAGAAGTCATAGAGATGTACAGCATGGAAACAGACCCTTCGGTCCAACCTGTCCATGCTGACCAGATATCCCAACCCAATCTAGTCCCATCTGCCAGTGCCCAGCCCATATCCTTCCAAACCTTTCCTATTCATCCACCCATCCATATGCCTCTTAAATGTTGCAATTATACCAGCCTCCACCACTTCCTCTGGCAGCTCATTCCATACACGTACCACCCTCTGCGTGAAAACGTTGCCCCTTTGGTCTCTTTTATATCTTTCCCCTCTCACCCTAAATCTATGTCCTCTAGTTCTGGACTCCCCGACCCCAGGGAAAAGACTTTGTCTATTTATCCTATCCATGCCCCTCAATTTTGTAAATCTCTACAAGGTCACCCCTCAGCCTCCGACGCTCCAGGGAAAACAGCCCCAGCCTGTTCAGCCTTTCCCCATACCTCAAAACCTCCAACCCTGGCAACATCCTTGTAAATCGTTTCTGAACCCTTTCAAGTTTCACAACATCTTTCCGATAGGAAGGAGACCAGAATTGCATGCAATATTCCAACACTGGCCTAACCAATGTCCTGTACAGCTGCAACATGACCTCCCAACTCCTGTACTCAATACTCTGACCAATAAAGGAAAGCATACCAAACACCTTCTTCACTATCCTATCTACCTGTGACTCCACTTTCAAGGAGCTATGAACCTGCACTCCAAGGTATTTTTGTTCAGCAACACTCCCTAGGACCTTACCATTAAGTGCATAAGTCCTGCTAAGATTTGCTTTCCCAAAATGCAGCACCTCGCATTTATCTGAATTAAACTCCATCTGCCACTTCTCAGCCCATTGGCCCATCTGGTCAAGATCCTGTTGTAATCTGAGGTAACCCTCTTCGCTGTTCACTACTCCTCCAATTTTGGTGTCATCTGCAAACTTACTAACTGTACCGCTTATGCTCGTATTCAAATCATTTATGTAAATGACAAAAAGTAGAGGACCCAGCACCGATCCTTGTGGCACTCCGCTGGTCACAGGCCTCCAGTCTGAAAAACAACCCTCCACCACCACCCTCTGCCTTCTACCTTTGAGCCAGTTCTGTATCCAAATAGATAGTTCTCCCTGTATTCCATGAGATCTAACCTTGCTAATCAGTCTCCCATGGGGAACCTTGTCGAACACCTTACTAAAGTCCATATAGATCACATCTACCTCTCTGCCCTCATCAATCTTTTTTGTTACTTCTTTAAAAAACTCAATCAAGTATGTGAGACATGATTTCCCACGCACAAAGCCATGTTGACTATCCCGAATCAGTCCTTGCCTTTCCAAATACATGTACATCCTGTCCCTCAGGATTCCCTCCAACAACTTGCCCACCACCGAGGTCAGGCTCACCGGTCTATAGTTCCCTGGCTTGTCTTTACCACACCTCTTAAACAGTGGCACCACATTTGCCAACCTCCAGTCTTCCGGCATCTCCTGAAACGGCATGGGTTTCTTCCTGGAGACTCACTATGTGCTTTCATTCCCCGAGGGGTGAAAGAATGTGAAATCTACACTGAACTGTCCAGCTGCCATTGACATTCAGGCTGGCTTTTGATGTCTTCATGACTGTAGTACAGGCCACCACTGTTTTAACTGATAATGAAAACCACTGATTGAGCGGACAGAGGGGCTGTTTATTCTACCTCCACTCCCTGAGAATGCCACAAGAGAATCCCTGGCACTGTTGCTTCATGTTCTTGTCCATTTCTGGTCCATCTATAGCTGCCGGGCAAACATGACTAGAAGCAGTAGAGAATTCTACTGGTCCACAGGCAACCGGACTCTGTCTCAGTGACACAGTGCCACTTGTAAAAAGTTCTGGAGTTCCCCAATTGGGATGAGGGGGACCTAGTCAGCAAGCACCACGTCTCTCTTGCTGAGGTACCCATGACCGATGCCCTCAGGGGCAGCAATAGGACAATCCTTTGCAGGAACCTCCAAGTCCTGGAGTATACCAGACTCAAACAGAGTTAAAACTCACACAACACCAGTTATAGTCCAACAGATTGATTCGGAAGCACTAGCTTTCGAAGCACTACTTCTAAACAACCACTTGATGAAGGAGCAGAACATTGACTAAAATGTTGGGTCCCCAGGGCAGCAGTAATTTGAAAACCTGCTCCATTCGGAGCTGAGCAACCCTCCATGACAAGGAAAATATCCCCAGCAAGGGCAGGGGTGCCTGGCATAAAGGACTGGGAGGGAGTGAGGAGCCTCCTTCCTTCATCACTACCATCCAGGGTAAGTAACTATATCACAGTTCCCAGTCAGCACAGTAGCACTTCAAAGCCTTCCTTGTGGCAAGACCTCAGCAGCCACATTATCACAGCCTCTGATGCGTCTGCTCCCATGGGAAGTGGTATTAGTACTGGGCTCCCATGACCCTCTGACCCTCAGGAGTGGCACCTTTACTGGGAAGATGGGGCAATAAGAAACACCTCCTCTCCACTTTCTTGCTGCCACCCCTCCCCTTTAAAACCTTCCCTTTATCTTTGTCCCTCATGGATTTCGGGTCATGTGAGGGGCCAGGGAATATTGAGGGAACCACCTGTGCATTCATGGTTTTCTCAATGAGGACCCCTGGGCTCGGGTCCAAACGCACACCTTTCTGATGTGCTCTCCTTTGTGACGGATCCCTCCCCAGGTTGGGGGTTGATGGCCTCAGGCCACCTGGGGAATCCTTTAGGGAGGCTGACCCCAAGCACTTAGTCTTCTTCTGGACTTTCCTCTCCTGCAGATACTCTCCTCCCACCTCTTTGGTGTCTGTAAATAATGTAGCTCTCACCATTCGGGGCCAAGGTGGGGGTGGGGGGCCGGTGGGGGGTGGGGGGATCACGAGGTAAAGGGCGACTGTGCAAACAGTGGCTACAGAGGTGTTGACAGCTGCCTTCAAGGCAGGACAGTTTCTCCAGAGGTGCCTCCTTGCAGTATGACACCTCATACCCTTCACCAACTAGAACCTCCAGTCAGCAGCACTCTTGTGTTGAACTGTAAAGGTGCTCACCATGACCTCTTCCTGGGCCAGGCAGATGAAAATCTGTTGCTGTCAGAAATAAATGTTTCTCAGCCAGGCCTCCTTCAGATTGAGCAGTAGCAACACCATACCTGACCTCACCTCCCCTCGCTGGCAGAGGTGGGAAGAGAATGAGCTCAGATGATACAAAGAGTGGGAAGTTTGATAAAATGATCCTCTGAGCAACTACTTCCAGCAGGCTGACAGACAAGAACATCCTACCGGCAGTAAGCCACTTCTCCAGGAGAGGTACACCACCCACTCAGTCTTCAGGAAGAACACACAGCCTTTCCATACATCTTCAACGCAGTGGGAGAAAGTGAGGACTGCAGATGCTGGAGATCAGAGCTTAAAAATGTGTTGCTGGAAAAGCGCAGCAGGTCAGGCAGCATCAAAGGAGCAGGAGATTCGACGTTTCGGGCTTAAGTCCTTCTCCTGTTCCTTTGATGCTGCCTGACCTGCTGCGCTTTTCCAGCAACACATTTTTAAGATCTTCAACGCAGTGACAATGGTGAGGATGCTGACTATCCCCACCAAAGCTGCTGCACCTGCCTCAATGGCCATGTCAGGGTGAGTGGAACATTTCATTCTGAGCTGTTTTGTTAAACATGAAACTACCTCCATGTCGGAATGACTGGGCCCTGCCCAGAATGCTGTGTTAGAGTGTCTGCACTCACCATCACTCCCTCTAACCGCTGAAAAATCAGAACCACCACCACCACCTCACACAAATCATTGAAAAAGAATCTTACAAAGTCTTGTTCAGCCTTGCTCGCCAGCACAGACAGTCCCTTAGGTTGTCATGTCCCAACGCACAGGTCCAAACAATAGGACACCAGACTTCTCAGGGTAGCAATAGCAGCCGGTCCCTCCAGGAGATAGGCTGCAGCATCCAAGACCTCAGGCTCCAAGCAACAATTGCACCTTCTCCCCGGGGTAGTAGATGTTATTACACAGTCTTCAACTCATCAAGGAGAAATGCAGACCACCAGGCTTCCTGGAGTGGCAGCAGCAATGGAGAATCCCAAGTTCGAGTGCCCCAGGCACACAGGCTCCAGCACGACAGGCTCTCAGCCTTAATTAGCTCCAGCTGCTCTCAGTTCCAGCAGGTGTTGCCACTCCAGCCTCCGAGTTTCAATGACAGCAGCAAGTTGCAGGCTCCCAATACACTGCCTCTGCAGGGTGTTCCATCTGGTCTAATCTTGTTAACCTGTCCTTGAAGAACCTTGCAGAAATGCCTTTCTGAAGTCCATTCTGAAGTCCAAGTTCACTGCTCTGCCCTCATCAATCCTCTTCGTTACTTCTTCAAAAAATTCAGTTTTTAGTGAGACATGATTTCTTATGCACAAAGCAATGTTGACTACCACTAATCAATCCTACAGTTTCAAAATACATATAAATCCTGTTCCTCAGAATCCCCACCAATAACTTGCCCACCACCGATGTCAGGCTCACCGGCCTATAGTTCCCTAGCTTCTCTTTACCATCTTGCTTAAATAATAGCATTGCGTTAGCCAACCTCCAGCCAGTCTTCTGGCACCTCACCCATGGCTATTAATGATACAAATATCTCAGCAAGGGATCAGAAATCACTTCCTTAGCTTCCCATGAAGTTGTTGGGTACACCTAATCAGGTCCCAGGGATTTATCCATTTTTCTGCGTTTTAAGACATCCATCAACTCTTACGCTGTAATGTGGACATTTTTCAAGATACTGCTATTTATTTCTCCAAGTTCTCCAACTTCCATATCTTTCTCCACAGTAAACATAAATGCAAAGTCTTCATTTAGTATCTCCCCCACCTCCTCTGGTTACACACATGGATAGCCATGCTGATCTTAAGGGGCCGTATTCTCTTCTTAGTTATAGCCTTCTTTCCTTAGTATATTTGTGAAACCCAATTGGACACTCCTTTACCTTCTTTGCCAAAGCTATCTGATGAACCTTTTATAAGGGTATTAATTGATTGCATAGGACCCTTACCTAAAACAAAAAGAGAGATTTAGTATTTGTTAACAATAATGGATGTGTCCACCAGATTTCCAGAGGCCATTCCATTGTGCAATATCACAGCTAATAGGATTGTAGAAGAGTTACTCAAATTTTTCACCAGATACAGAGTACCCACAGAGATACAAATCCAATCAAGGGTCAAATTTTGCATCAACATTATTCAGGAAAATTATGGATAGTTTCGGAAAGAAACAACTCAAATCCACTGCATACCATCCGGAATCACAGGGAGCAAAGACAGCATCAAAATGTTAAAGATTGTCCAGAGGACTGGGATAAACGAATTTAATTTGTACTGTTGGCAATTAGTGATGCACAGAATTAATCTACCAAATTCAGTCCATTTATAGAGTCATAGAGATGTATAGCACAGAGACAGACCCTTCAGTCCACGCCGACCAGATATCCCAACCCAATCTAATCCCACCTGCCAGCACGTGGCCCATATCATTCCAAATCCTTTCTATTCATATACCCATTCAAACGCCTCTTAAATGTTGCAATTGTACCAGCCTCCACCACATCCTCTGGCAGCTCATTCCATACACATACCACCTTCTGCATGAAAAGGTTGCCCCTTAGGTCTCTTTTATGTCATTCCCCTCTCACCCTAAACCTATGCCCTCTAGTTCTGGACACCCCGATCCCAGGGAAAAGACTTTGTCTATTAATCCTATCCATGCCCCTCATAATTTTGTAAACCTCTATAAGATCACCCCTCAGCCTCCGACGCTCCAGGGAATACAGCCCCAGCCTGTTCAACCTCTCCCCATACCTCAAAACCTCCAACCCTGGCAACATCCTTGTAAATCTTTTCTGAACCCTTTCAAGTTTCACAACATCTTTCCGATAGGAAGGAGACCAGAATTGCATGCAATATTCCAACAGTGGCCTAACCAATGTCCTGTACAGCCGCAACATGACCTCCCAACTCCTGTTCAAAGTTTGTGAGAAGATTTGTAGCTCGGGTGCTTGTTGCTGTGGTTTTTTTCGCCGAGCTGGCAGTTTTTGTTGCAAACGTTTCGTCCCCTGTCTAGGTGACATTGTCAGTGCTTGGGAGCCTCCTGTGAAGCGCTTCTGTGGTGTTTCCTCCGGCATTTATAGTGGCCTGTCCCTGCCGCTTCCGGTTGTCAGTTTCAGCTGTCCGCTGACGACAAGCAACATGAATTTGACTGGGACAACACTACCATTATAGGGCAAGCAAAACAAAGAACAGCCAGGGAATTCCTAGAAGCATGGCACTCATCCACAAACTCCATCAACAAACACATAGACCTGGACCCAATATACCGGCCACTACAGCGGACAGCTGAAACTGACAACCGGAAGCGGCAGGGACAGGCCACTATAAATGCCGGAGGAAACACCACAGAAGCGCTTCACAGGAGGTTCCCAGGCACTGAGGATGTCACCTAGACAGGTGACGAAACGTTTGCAACAAAAACTTCCAGCTCGGCGAACAGAACCACAGCAACTCCTGTACTCAATACTCTGACTAATAAAGGAAAGCATACAAAATGCCTTCTTCACTATCCTATCGACCTGCGACTCCACTTTCAAGGAGCTATGAACCTGCACTCCAAGGTCTCTTTGTTCAGCAACATTCCCATGGACCTTACCATTAAGTGTATAAGTCCTGCTAAGATTTGCTTTCCCAAAATGCAGCACCTCACATTTATCTGAATTAAACTCCATCTGCCATTTCTCAGCCCATTGGCCCATCTGGTCCAGATCCTGTTGTAATCTGAGGTAACCCTCTTCGCTGTCCACTACACCTCCAATTTTGGTGTCATCTGCAAACTTACTAACTGTACCTCTTATGCTCGTATTCAAATTATTTATGTAAATGACAAAAAGTAGAGGATTCTGGGTAATCCAAGATGGAGGACAGGAACAATTTCTGGCTGTAACAGCTGCTCTTTTTTTTGAGCTATTTTAGGTGCTGGAGGTGATTTCCTCGAATTCCAACAGCAGCAATTACTGTTTTATATGCTGTTGCATTGTTTTGGAACTTTGGGGAAAAAAAGTCAAAACAACAGCAGTTTTAAAAGGGAGAAGAGCAGAGGAAGGAAGCACATGGTGAGGTCAGTGCAGGAGAGAGAGAGAGAACAAACCTGCACAGTTACTGCCTTTGCTGTTTGAATTTGTGTATCACTGGACATCGGAGTGCATCTGGGAAATTTAACAAACAGTGAATTTCATAACTAATCTTGTTTGGGCGAAATTCACAACACAGACTCAGAGAAGTTAATTGTTGTTTTAAGTCTGTCCAAGAGAAAGGCTGTGTTAGTGAGTACAGTGGGTTCTTTCTTGATTATGTTTTTGGACATAAGTCTCTTGATTAAACTTAAAATATAAGCCATAGCTCTTAATTTAACCTGGTGCAGTGTTTTGTTGAGGAATAAGACGGTGTTATTTTCTGGGTTTGTAGATTGTGAAGGAGCAAAAATGGCCTTTGCAGTGATATGTACTTCTTGTCAGATGTGGGAGTTTAAAGAGAGTTTAAGGTTTACTGTGGATTATATCTTCCATAAATGCTGTTGGATGCAAATCTTATCAGATCGAATGGATCGGTTGGAGAGACAGATAGAAGCGATGAGAAATTTGCAGCAGCAACAGTATGTGATGGATGGTAGTTATAGGAAGGGGGGAAAGTCTCAGATACAGTCACGTAGATGGGTTAACTCCAGGAAGGGTAAGAGAGGTCGGCACCTAGGGCAGGAGTCTTTTGTGGATATACCTATTTCAAACAGGTATGCTGTTTTGGAAAATGTTGGGGATGATGGATTCTCAGGGGAATGTAGCACGAACAGCAAAGTTTCTGGTATTGAGACTGGCTCTAATGCAACGAGGGGTACGTCGGCTTCCAAGAGATCAATTGTGTTAGGGGATTCTGTAGTCAGAGGTACAAACCGATGTTTCTGTGGCCAGCAGAGAAAAAGCAGAATGGTGTGTTGTTTCCCTGGTGCCAGGATCAAGGATGTCTCAGAGAGGGTGCAGAATGTTCTCACGGGGGAGAGGGGCCAGCAAGAGGTCATTGTCCACATTGGAACCAACGACATAGGAAGGGAAAAGGTTGAGATTCTGAAGGGAGATTACAGAGAGTTAGGCAGAAATTTAAAAAGGAGGTCCTCAAGGGTAGTAATATCTGGATTACTCCCAGTGCTACAAGCTAGTAGGGCAGGAATAGGAGGATAGAGCAGATTAATACATGTCTGAGGAGCTTGTGTATTGGAGAAGGATTCACATTTTTGGATCATTGGAATCTCTCTTGGGGTAGAAGTGACCTGTACAAGAAGGACGGATTGCACCTAAATTGGAAGGGGACTCAGACTGGCAGGAAAATTTGCTAGAACTGCTTGGGAGGATTTAAACTAGTAAGGTGGAGAGGGGGTGGGACCTAGGGAGATAGTGAGGAAAGACATCAATCTGAGACTGGTACAGTTGAGAACAGAAGTGAATCAAACAGTCAGGGCAGGCAGGGACAAGGTAGGACTAATAAATTAAACTGCATTTATTTCAATGCAAGGGGCCTAACAGGGAAGGCAGATGAACTCAGGGCATGGTTAGGAACATGGGACTGGGATATCATAGCAATTACGGAAACATGGCTCAGGGATGGGCAGGACTGACAGCTTAATGTTCCAGGATACAAATGCTACAGGAAGGATAGAAAGGATACACGGAGGCAAGAGAGGAGGGGGAGTGGCATTTTTGATAAGGGATAGCATTACAGCTGTGCTGATGTATTCCCGGAAATACATCCAGGGGAGTCATTTGTGTGGAACTGAGAAATAAGAAAGGGATGCTCACCTTATTGGGATTGTATTATAAACCCCCCAATAGCCAGAGGGAAATTGAGAAACAAACTTGTAAGGAGATCTCAGCTATCTGTAAGAATAATAGGGTAGTTATGGTCGGGGGTTTTAACTTTCCAAACATCGACTGGAACTGCCATAGTGTTAAATGTTTAGATGGAGAGGAATTTCTTAAGTGCGTACGAGACAATTTTCTGATTCAGTATGTGGATTTACCCACTTAGAGAAGGTGCAAAACTTGACCTACTCTTGGGAAATAAGGCAAGGCAGGTGACTGAGGTGTCAGTGGAGGAGCACTTTGGGGTCAGTGACCATAATTCTATTCGTTTTAAAATCATGATGGAAAAGGATAGACTAGATCTAAAAGTGGAAGTTCTAAATTGGAGAAAGGCCAATTTTGACGGTATTAGGCAAGAACTTTCGAAAGTTGTTTGGAGGCAGATGTTCGCAGGTAAAGGGACGGCTGGAAAATGGGAAGCCTTCAGAAATGAGATAACAAGAATCCAGAGAAAGTATATTCCTGTCAGGGTGAAAGGGAAGGCTGGTAGGTATGGGGAATGCTGGATGACTAAAAAAATTGAGGGTTTGGTCAAGAAAAAGAAGGAAGCATATGTCAGGTATAGACAGGATAGATCGAGTGAATCCTTGGAGTATAAAGGAAGTAGGAGTATACTTAAGAGGGAAATCAGGAGGGCAAACGGGGACCTGAGATAGCGTTGGCAAATAGAATTAAGGAGAATCCAAAGGGTTTTTACAAATATATTAAGGACAAAAGGGTAACGAGGGAGAGAATAGGGCCCCTCAAAGATCATGAGCCCTTCATGCCCAAAACGTCGATTCTCCTGTTCCTTGGATGCTGCCTGACTTGCTGTGCTTTTCCAGCAACACATTTTCAGCTCTGATCTCCAGCCCTCACTTTCTCCCCTCAAAGATCAGCAAAGCGGCCTTTGTGTGGAGCCACAGAAAATGGGGGAGATACTAAATGAAAATTTTGCATCAGTATTTACGGTGGAAAAGGATATGGAAGATATAGACTGTAGGGAAATAGATGGTGACATCTTGCAAAATGTCCAGATTACAGAGGAGGAAGTGCTGGATGTCTTGAAATGTGAAAGGTGGATAAATCCCCAGGACCTGATCAGGTGTACCCGAGAACTCTGTAGGAAGCTAGAGAAGTGATTGCTGGGCATCTTGCTGAGATATTTGTATCATAGTCACAGGTGAGGTGCCGGAAGACTGGAGGTTGGCAAACGTGGTCCTACTGTTTAAGAGGGGCGGTAAAGACAAGCCAGGGAACTAAAGACTGGTGAGCCTGACCTCAGTGTTGGGCAAGTTGTTGGAGGGAATCCTGAGGGACAGGATGTACGTGTATTTGGAAAGGCAAGGACTCATTCGGGATAGTCAACATGGCTTTGTGCGTGGGAAATCATGTCTCACAAACTTGATTGAGTTTTTTGAGGAAGTAACAAAGAAAATTGATGAGGGCAGAGCAGTAGATGTGACCTATATGGACTTCAGTAAGGCGTTTGACAAGGTTTCCCCATGGGAGACTGATTAGCAAGGTTAGATTAGCAAGATGGAACAAAGGGAGAACTAGCCATTTGGATACAGAACTGGCTCAAAGGTAGAAGACAGAGGGTGGTGGTGGGGGGTTGTTTTTCAGACTGGGGGCCTGTGACCAGTGGTATTAGGTTTCAGGAATGATGTGAGAGGACCCTGAAATTAATTAAGGGGAATTGGTGAGTCAGAGTTCAAAGACCACACATTTGGACTATGTGTCAAATTTTAGGGAAATATTCAAAAGTGGATGACCTGTCTAGACAGCACTTAAAAGTAGCACAGCATGTGATGAAACAGGAAGGAGACAAGAAATTAAAAATTTGCAAGAGGAGATAGTGTTAGTGTTACTTCCAGTGGAAGGTGAACCTTTAAAAGCCAGCTTTAGTGGACCTTATCAAATTGAAAGGCAGTTAAGTGAGGTGAATTATTTGCTAAGAATGCCCAGATAGAAAGAAATCTCACAGACTGTGTCATGTGAATATGCTCAAAAGGTATTTTGACAGGGAAGGAAAGCAAAAGGAGAATGTGTTACTGGTACAACACAAAGTGAAGAACAAAGTTCAGATGATTCTGAACTTGACATTCCTCAAATTAAGGTGGTACAGTTGCATACAGTTCTGGACACCACATTATAGGAAGGATGTGGAAGCATTGGAAAGGGTGTGGGAATTGAGGCTGTTTGCATTAGAGAGAAGAAGTTGAGCGGTGAGTTAATTGAGACATAAGATAATCAGAGGGTTAGATAGGGTGGACAGTGAAAGCCAATTTTCTCAGATGGTGATGGGAAGAATCAAAATAACCTGAAACAATTATTACAATCACATGGGGAAATATGTGGGAATAAACTAGGAAATCTAATTATGCATAATGCAGATATTGGAAATGCTGTTCCAATTAAGCAATATCCATATGAACTTAACACTCTAATGTTGGTGCAGGTTCAAAAAGAGATTGAATACATGCTCAAAGACAACTTAATCACAGTGAGCTACAGCAAATAGAGTTACCCATAATAATCATGCAAAACCCAGATGGTACCCAATGATTTGGGTGGCACAGTGGCTCAGTGGTTAGTACTGCTGCTTCACAGCACCAGAGACTGGGTTTTAATTCATCCTCAGACAAATGTCTGTGTGGAGTTTCCACATGCTACCCGTGTCTACGTGGGTTTCCTCCCCTAATCCAAAGTGTCAGGTGGATTGGCCATGCCAAATTGCCCAGTGTTCAGGGATGTGTAGGCTAGGTGCATTAGTCAGGGAGAAAGTGAGGACTGCAGATGCTGGAGATCAGAGCTGAAAATGTGTCGCCCCCACCCCACTCCGGCCTATCACCCTTGCCTTGACCTCCCTCCACCTATCGCAATTCCAACGCCCCTCCCCCAAGTCCTTCCTCCCTACCTTTTATCTTAGCCTGCTGGACACACTTTCCTCATTCCTGAAGAAGGGCTTATGCCCGAAATGTCGATTCTCCTGTTCCTTGGATGCTGCCTGACCTGCTGCGCTTTTCCAGCAACACATTTTCAGCATTCGTCAGGGGTAAACATAGGATAATAGGGTAGGGGAATGGGCCTGGGCGGGTTACTCTTCGGAGAGTCGGTTTGGGCTTGTTGGGCCAAAGGGCCTGTTTCCACACTGTAGAGATTATATGATTCTATGATTATGTGTGGCTTATCGCAAAGTCAATTCAAAGAAAAAGAACCAAGAAAATTTACAGCTCAGGAACAGGCCCTTCGGCCCTCTAAGTCTGAGCTGATCCAAATCCAACCTGTCTAAACCTGTCACCCAATTCCTAAGCATCTGTATCCCTCTGCTCCCCACCTACTCATGCATCTGTTCAGATGCACCTTAAATGAATCTACTGTGCTTGCCTCTACTACCTCTGCTGGCAACGCGTTCCAGGCACTGCACTCTCTCCAAAGCTTCCACATTCTTTTGGTAATGTGGCGACCAGAATTGTACACAGTATTGTAAATGCAGCTGAACTAATGTCTTGTACAATTTTAAAATGACCTGCCAGCTCTTATACTCAATAACCCGTCTGATGAAGGCAAACATACCAGATGCCTTCTTGACCACTCTATCCATCTGTGCAGCAACCTTCAGGATACAATGGACTTGAACTCCCAGATCTCTCTGCTCATCAACTTTTTCCAAGGCTCTTCCGTTTACAGTATATTTCACTCCAAAAATATACTTCCAAAATGCATTGCCTCACATTTGCCTGGATTGAACTCCATCTGCCACTTCACTGCCCAACTCTCCAGTCTATCTATATTCTCCTGTATTCTTTGAGAGTCTCCTATGTTTTCTGCTATACCACCAATCTTCGTATTCAAATACAAAATCTGATTCATATCCCGTTCCACATTTAGAAGACTGTATTGAGATGTTGGGACAATACTATGGTTTTCAGAGATGTACTTTGTGCTGGGATTTTGGAGATAGGTCTCCTCCTTATTGCAGTAATTGACTCCTTAATTAAATAGTGCTACATTACTACCCTTTTTACATTGCCTCTGTCTCACCCTGGAACATTGCATTACCAGTCCACGAGCCCTTCCCTCAACCAAGTTTCTGTGATGCCAGCTATGTCACATTTCCATGCATCAATCCGTGGCATTAAGTCATCAGTCTTATCTTTTACACTCTTAGCATTAAAGACCATCTTGCCTTGCCTTAATCTCTTGACACTCAACATAGCTGAACTCACTGTGACTTGCTTCCTTTGCTGTAGGATGATGTTTTGCTATTTTATCAATATTGTGCCAGACTAGTTCATATTCCTCCCAACAATACTAACAAACCTACCTGCAGTAATTACTGCAGATGCCGGAATCTGAACTGAAAACAAAGAATGTTGGAAATCATAGCGGGCCAGGCAGCATCAGAGAGAGAGAGAGACAAAGCTAATGTTGAGGTAAAAACAAGGACTGGAAACCAGATACTCTTATCTAACCAAAGCTAATGCTGAGTCTAGTTGATTCTTCTTCAGAGCTTAGATTAGAGTGGTGCTGGAAAAGCACAGCAGGTCGAGGAGCAGGAGAATCGACGTTTCAGGCAAAAGCCCTTCATTAGGAATAGAGCTGTCAGTGTGGTTCAGGTGCAAACCATCCCGTTTGTACATGTCCCATGTTCCCCAAAGAAAACAGTCTCAGTGGTCCAGGAATCTAAAACTCTCCCTTTTGTACCAGCTCTTGAGCAACGCATTCATCTGTCCTATTTCCTTATTTCTATATTTTTTGCCACATGCCACTGTAAATTTACGAGATGTCAGGAGAGGCCAGGGGATTCTGTCATCTTGGACACTGGCAGCATCCAGGATTCCCCAAGTGTGACAGGCTGCACCTTCCCCTGGCCTCTCCTGACATCGCTTAAATTTACAATTAACACCACAGACCACTACTATGAACACTACTATTCAACTTACCTTATTTGGTTTTAGTTAATTAGACTACACAAGCTAAAATTCACACAGATAGTATCCCACTGACAAAAAATAAATCTTAGATATATTATATTAGAATTATTTTATGATATTTATTTTGCTGAATATTTTCTCCCCTGGTTGTAACATCTGAAGCTGATGAGGTCTGTGTTAATGAGGTACACAGAGTTTTATTAAGTGTTTTACTCCTTACCAGACACTTTCTCCTCCTCCCTCCCTCTCTCTGGGTGACCGTTAGAAAACCGTTAACTGTCAATCACTTCCCACCGCTCTCCAGCTGTGCCCCTCAGAGGGGGGGGGGGGGCGGAGACTGTCATTGTCATGTGACACTGACTCTCCAACCCAGACACTCCCTCACCTGCTCTGCACATGACCTCAGCAACAGTTGCTCTGGAGATTCTCTTGGCCCCTCCCACCCACTCTACCCCACAGAAGCTTCCGGTCACTGTGCCCCTCCCCCCGAGGGAGCTTCCGATAACTGTGCCCCCCCCCCGAGGAACCTTCCGGTCACTGTGCCCCTTACCCTAAAGAAACTTCCGGTCACTGTGCCTCACCCCCTCCACCCGAGGGAGCTTCCGGTCACTGTGCCCCTTCCCCCGGGGAACCTTCCGGTCACTGTGCCCCTCACCCTGAGGAAACTTCCGGTCACTGTGCCCCTTCCCCCGGGGAATCTTCTGGTCACTGTGCCCCTTTCCCCGAGGGAGCTTCTGGTCACTGTGCCCCTCCCCCCCAAGGGAGCTTCTGGTCACTGTGCCCCTCACCCTGAGGAAACTTCCGGTCACTGTGTCCCTTCCCCCGAGGCACTTTCCGGTAACTGTGCCCCTCCCCCCCCGAAGAACCTTCCGGTCACTGTGCCCTTCCCACCCCCGAGGAACCTTCCGGTCACTGTGCCCTTCCCCCCCCCCCGAGGAACCATCCGGTCACTGTGCCCCTCCCCCGAGGAACCTTCCGGTCACTGTGCCCCTCCCCCGAGGGACCTTCCGATCACTGAGTCCCTCCCCCCTGAGGAACCTTCCGGTCACTGTGTCCCTCCCCCCGAGGGAGCTTCTGGTCACTGTGTCCCTCCCTCCTGAGGAACCTTCCGGTCACTGTGCCCCTCCCCCCCCAAAGGAGCTTCCGGTCACTGTGTCCCACCGCGCTGAGGAACCTTCCGGTCACTGTGCCCCTCACCCTGAGGAAACTTCCGGTCACTGTGTCCCTTCCCCCGAGGCACTTTCCGGTAACTGTGCCCCTCCCCCCCCCGAGGAACCTTCCGGTCACTGTGCCCTTCCCACCCCGAGGAACCTTCCGGTCACTGTGCCCTTCCCCCCCCCCGAGGAACCTTCCGGTCACTGTGCCCCTCCCCCGAGGAACCTTCCGGTCACTGTGCCCCTCCCCCGAGGGACCTTCCGATCACTGAGTCCCTCCCCCCTGAGGAACCTTCCGGTCACTGTGTCCCTCCCCCCGAGGGAGCTTCCGGTCACTGTGTCCCTCCCTCCTGAGGAACCTTCCGGTCACTGTGCCCCTCCCCCCCCAAAGGAGCTTCCGGTCACTGTGTCCCACCGCGCTGAGGAACCTTCCGGTCACTGTGCCCCTCCCCCGAGGAACCTTCCGGTCACTGTGTCCCTCCCCCCGAGGAACCTTCCGGTCACTGTGACCCACCCCCTCCGTCCGAGGGAGCTTCCGGTCACTGGGCCCCTGCCCCCCCGAGGAACTTTCCGGTCACTGTGTCCCTCCCCCCGAGGGAGCTTCCGGTCACTGTGCCCCTCCCCCCCGAGGAACCTTCCGGTCACTGTGCCCCACTCCCCCGAGGGACCTTCCGGTCACTGTGCCCCTCCCCCCCCGAGGGAGCTTCCGGTCACTGTGGCACTCCCCCCTGAGGGAGCATCCGGTCACTCTGCCCCTCCCCCCGGGGAACCTTCCGGTCACTGTGCCCCTCCCCCCGAGGAACCTTCCGGTCACTGTGCCCCACCCCCTGAGGGAGCTTCCGGTCACTGTGCCCCTCCCCCCGGGGAACCTTCCGGTCACTGTGCCCCTCCCCCCGAGGAACCTTCCGGTCACTGTGCCCCTCCCCCCGAGGAACCTTCCGGTCACTGTGGCCCTCCCCTCTGAGGGAGCTTCCGGTCACTGTGCCCCACCCCCTGAGGGAGCTTCCGGTCACTGTGCCCCTCCCCCCCGAGGAACCTTCCGGACACTGTGCCCCTTTCCCCGAGGGAGCTTCCGGTCACTGTGCCCCTCCCCCCCGAGGGAGCTTCCGGTCACTGTATCCCTCCCCCCCGAGGGAGCTTCCGGTCACTGTATCCCTCCCCCCTGAGGAACCTTCCGGTCACTGTGCCCCTCTCCCCGAGGAACCTTCCGGTCACTGTGCCCCTCCCCCCCGAGGGAGCTTCCGGTCACTGTGCCCCTTTCCCCAAGGGAGCTTCCGGTCACTGTGCCCCTCCCCCCCGAGGGAGCTTCCGGTCACTGTGCCCCTTTCCCCAAGGGAGCTTCCGGTCACTGTGCCCCTTTCCCCGAGGGAGCTTCCGGTCACTGTGCCCCTCCCCCCGAGGGAGCTTCCGGTCACTGTGCCCCTCCCCCCCGAGGGAGCTTCCGGTCACTGTGCCCCTTTCCCCGAGGGAGCTTCCGGTCACTGTGCCCCTCCCCCCGAGGGAGCTTCCGGTCACTGTGCCCCTCCCCCCCGAGGAACCTTCCGGTCACTGTGCCCCTCCCCCCCGAGGGAGCTTCCGGTCACTGTGCCCCTCCCCCGCCCGAGGGAGCTTCCGGTCACTGTGCCCCTCCCCCCGAGGGAACCTCCGGTCACTGTGCCCCTCCCCCCGAGGGAGCTTCTGGTCACAGTGGCCCTCCCCCCGAGGGAGCTTCCGGTCACTGTGCCCCTCCCCCCGAGGGAACCTCCGGTCACTGTGCCCCTCCCCCCCGAGGGAGCTTCCGGTCACTGTGCCCCTTTCCCCGAGGGAGTTTCCGGTCACTGTGCCCCTCCCCCCGAGGGACCTTCCGGTCACTGTGCCCCCCCCCCCCCCCCCCGAGGAACCTTTCGGTCACTGTGCCCCCCCCCCCCCCCCGAGGAACCTTCCGGTCACTGTGCCCCTCACCCTGAGGAAACTTCCTGTCACTGTGCCCCACCCCCTCCACCCGAGGGAGCTTCCAGTCACTGTGCCCCCCCCCCCCCCCCCCCCCGAGGAACCTTCCGGTCACTGTGCCCCTCACCCTGAGGAAACTTCCGGTCACTGTGCCCCTTCCCCCGGGGAACCTTCCGGTCACTGTGCCCCTCACCCTGAGGAAACTTCCAGTCACTGTGCCCCTCACCCTGAGGAAACGTCCGGTCACTGTGCCCCTCACCCTGAGGAAACCTCCAGTCACTGTTCCCCCACCCCCGAGGGAGCTTCCGGTCACTGTGCCCCTCATCCTAAGGAAACGTCCGGTCACTGTGCCCCACCCCCTCCACCCGAGGGAGCTTCCAGTCACTGTGCCCCTCACCCTGAGGAAACGTCCGGTCACTGTGCCCCTCCCCCCCAAGGGAGCTTCTGGTCACTGTGCCCCTCACCCTGAGGAAACTTCCGGTCACTGTGCCCCTTCCCCCGGGGAACCTTCCGGTCACTGTGCCCCTTACCCTGAGGAAACCTCTGGTCACTGTGCCCCTCCCCCCGAGGGAGCTACTGGTCACTGTGCCCCTCACCCTGAGGAAACTTCCGGTCACTGTGTCCCTTCCCCCGAGGCACTTTCCGGTAACTGTGCCCCTACCCCCCGTGGAACCTTCCGGTCACTGTGCCCTTCCCCCCCCCGAGGAACCTTCCGGTCACTGTGCCCCTCCCCCGAGGGACCTTCCGGTCACTGTGCCCCTCCCCCCAGGGAACCTTCCGATCACTGAGTCCCTCCCCCCTGAGGAACCTTCCGGTCACTGAGTCCCTCCCCTCTGAGGAACCTTCCGGTCACTGAGTCCCTCCCTCCTGAGGAACCTTCCGGTCACTGTGCCCCTCCCCCCCCAAGGGAGCTTCCGGTCACTGTGTCCCACCGCGCTGAGGAACCTTCCGGTCACTGTGCCCCTCCCCCGAGGAACCTTCCGGTCACTGTGTCCCTCCCCCCGAGGAACCTTCCGGTCACTGTGACCCACCCCCTCCGTCCGAGGGAGCTTCCGGTCACTGGGCCCCTCCTCCCCGAGGAACCTTCCGGTCACTGTGTCCCTCCCCCCGAGGGAGCTTCCGGTCACTGGGCCCGTTCTCCCCGAGGGTGCTTCCGGTCACTGTGGCCCTCCCCCCCGAGGAACCTTCCGGTCACTGTGCCCCACCCCCTGAGGGAGCTTCCGGTCACTGTGCCCCTCCCCCCGGGGAACCTTCCGGTCACTGTGCCCCTCCCCCCGAGGAAACCTCTGGTCACTGTGCCCCTCCCCCCCGAGGGAGCTTCCGGTCACTGTGCCCCTCCCCCCCGAGGGAGCTTCCGGTCAGTGTGGCCCTCCCCCCTGAGGGAGCTTCCGGTCACTGTGCCCCACCCCCTGAGGGAGCTTCCGGTCACTGTGCCCCTCCCCCCGGGGAACCTTCCGGTCACTGTGCCCCTCCCCCCGAGGAACCTTCCGGTCACTGCGCCCCTCCCCCTCGAGGGAGCTTCCGGTCACTGTGCCCCTCCCCCCGAGGAACCTTCCGGTCACTGTGCCCCTCCCCCCCGAGGGAGCTTCCGGTCTCTGTATCCCTCCCCCCCCCGAGGGAGCTTCCGGTCACTGTGCCCCTCCCCCCCGAGGGAGCTCTCGGTCACTGTGCCCCTTTCCCTGAGGGAGCTTCCGGTCATTGTGCTCCTTCCCCTGAGGGGGCTTCCGGTCACTGTGCCCCTCCCCTGAGAAAGCTGCCGGTCACGGTGCCCATCTCCGGAAGCATCCGGTCACTGCACGCCCCAACCTCAGCAGAAGATTCTGGCCTTTGTGCCCCACAGCCACCAGAGGAAGCTTCCAGTTACTGTGCCCCCTGACTCACCTGACGCCCCGTAACCCCCCATCCCAGTGCTTCCAGTCACTGTCTCTCTCCTCACTTCCAGAAGCTTCTTGTCTCTGTTCCCTTTACCCCTCAAAAGGAAGTTTTGGGTTACTGTGAGCCCTCTGCCAACCCAGCCGATTCCAGTTACTGTTTCCCTCTCCCCACCATAACGCCTTGGAAGCTTCCGGTCATTGTCGCCCTCCTCCTAATGGATGCCTCCAATCTCTGTGTGTCTCTCTCTGCCCACAGCGAAAGGTTCCGGGCCATTGTGCTTGCTTCGCTCCCCCCCTCTCCATCCTAACACCCACTGTGCCCACATCTCCCCCTCCCACCCGGCCACTTCCAGTCACTGTGCCCTTTACTCCTCAGCAGAAGCTTCTGGTCACTGTGCCCATTCCTCCAGAAGATTCCAGGCACTGAGCCCCTTCCACTGGCAGAAGTTTCTGGTCACTGTCCTCCAACCTCCCGAATCCTGCCACCGAGGAAGGTTCGGATGACTGTTCCTTCCCCCTCTCCCTGCAGAGGAATCTCGTCTTTGTGCCCCTCAGCCCCCAGAGGAAACTTCCACTTCCAATGCCCCCTGCCCCACCCACCGCCCAGAAGCTTCTGATCACTGTGCCTTTCCCCACCTGCGAATGATTCCAGGCACTGATCCCTCCACTTAGCAGAAGCGCTGCGCCCCTTACTGGCAGCACACCCTCTCCCTCCCTCCTCCCCCACCAAGGAAACTTCCAGTCACTGTGCCCCTCAGCCCCCAGAGGAAGCTTTCTGTTAGTATCCCCTGACCCCCACCCCCTCAGCCACTTCAGTCACTATGTTCCCCCTCTCCCCACCCCCTCAGCCACCACCAACCTTAAGTTGCCATGCTCCTCACCCCCTGCTGCAGACAAAGATTCAGGTTAATGTGCCCCTCCTCCCTCCAGTGGATGGTTCCAGTAAGAGGGCACCTCCTCTCCTGCAGGAGATTCCAGTCACCGTGTCCCTCAGCCCCCAGAGGAAGATACCGGTTACTGTGCCCCTGCTCCACTACCCACTGCCCCTCGCCCACTCCCAGCGCATCCAGTCACTCTGTCTCCCTCCCCCTAGTAGAAGCTTCCACTTTCCACATCTCTCCCTCTTTCCCCCCAGTTGGTGCATCTGGTCACTGTGTCTCCCCCCTCTCCAGCAGCTTCCAGTCACTGTGCCCCACATCATCCCCAAAAACAAATTCCGTTCTCTGTGAGTCCACTGCAAGGGGAAGATTCCCTGCCCATCCACCCCAGCTGCTTCCAGTAACTGTATCTGCCCTGCCCCACGTCACCCAACCTCCCAGAACCTCTCCTCCTAGTACTGTGTCCCTCTCAAAGGAAGCTTTTGGCCCATTGCACCACCCTCTTCCCCCACCACTCCTACCCAATAGAGGAAGTTTCCAGTCACTGTATCCCTACCCATTTCCAGCAACTTCCACTGTGTCCCTGCCTCCCCCCCCCCAAAACTGAAGCTTTTGTCCACTTGTGATTACCACTAATACAGAAATACAGCTGAAGGATGGACAGGATTGGCAGCTCCATGTTTCAAGATACAAATGTTATAGGAAGGATAGAAAGAGAAACAAGAGAGGAGAGGGAGAACATCATGGCAATACTGAGACAGGACATTCTTGAGGGTTCATTCACTGAGTCTATATGGGTACAACTGTGAAATGTAAAGAGGGAGATCACTTTGATAGCATTGTACAATAGACATCCCTCCCAATAATCAGTGGGAAATCGAGGAACAAATACGTAGTGAGATCACAGATAGCTGCAAGAATAACAGGGTTGTAATAGTAGGGGATTTTAACTTTCCAATCATCGACTGGGACTGCCATAGTGTGAAGGCCTTGGATAGGGAGGAATTAGGTAAGTGTGTTCAGAAAGAATTTCTCAGGAATTATGTAGATGGCCCGACTAGGGAAGGGACAAAACTTGACCACCTCTTTAGAAATTAGGCAGGGTAAGTGTTTGTGCACGAGTACTTGGAACTAATGATCATAATTCCATTAGTTTGAAAATACCTTTGAAAAAGGATAGATCTGATTCACAAGTTAAAGATCTAAATTGGAGTAATTGATGGTATTAGACAGGAACTTTCAAAAATTGATCTGGGGAGGGTGTTTGCAAAGGAGGTCTGGTAAGTGGGAGGTTTTTCCAAAATGAGTTAATGAGGGTTCAGGGCCAGCGTGTTCCGGTTAGAGTGAAAGGTAAGGCTGGCAGGAGTAGGGAACTCTGGATGGCGAGAGTTATTGAGGACAAGGAAAAGAAGGAGGCATATGTCAGGTAGAGACAGCTGAGATCAAGTGAATCCCTTGAGTAGAGGGAGTCTGGGAGTTCATGTAAGAAGGAAATCAGGAGGGCTAAAAGGGGACATGACATGGTTTTGGAAAATATGTAAAGAAGAATCTGAAGAGGTTCCACAAATACATGAAGCGTACAAAGATTGACTAAGTAGAGAATAGAGCTTTTAAAGATCAACAAGGTTATCTACTTGTGTGGAGCCACAAGAGATGAGTGAGATCCTAAATAAAAATTTCTTGTCAGTATTTGCAGTTGAGAAAGATATGGATGCCAGGGATCTTTGGTAAATAAATAGTGTCCACATGTCAGAAGAGGTGCTGGAAATCTTAAAACACGTTAGGTTAGATAAATCCCTGGGACCAGATGAAGTGTATCCCAGGATTTTGTGAGAGGCTAGGGAGGAAATTGCAGGCCCTCTAGTAGAGACATTTGTATCACTGACAACCACAGGTGAAATGCCTGAAGATTGGAGAGTGACTAATGCTGTGCCATCCTTTAACAAAGGCTAGAGGGAAATGCCTGGGAACCACAGACTGGTGACCCTAACGTCGGTGTTGGGTAAGTTGTTGGAGGGGATTCTGAGAGGCAGGATTAATAGGCATTTGGAGAGGCAAGGGCTCTTAAGAATTAGTTATTATCATGTGGAACCTTGTTAAAGGCCTTGCTAAAATCCATGTAGACAACCAAACTGCCATCATCTACTTTCTCGGTCACCCATTCAAAAGATTCAATCAAATTTGTGAGACACGATTTCCCATGCACAGTATCCAGACAGTTAGCCAATTGGATACAAAATTGGCTTGATGATAGAAGACAGATGGTGGTGGTAGAGGGTTGTTTTTCAGATTGAAGGTCTGTTTGCCACAGGGATTAATGCTGGGTTCACTGCTATTTGTTATTAATATGTATGATTTGGATGAGAATTTAGGAGGTATAATTTGTAAGTTTGCAGATGACATCGAGATTGGAGCTATAGTGGACAGTGAAGAAGGTTATTTGGGAATGCAATAAGATCTTGAGCAACTGGGCCAGTGGGCTGAGGAATGGTAGATGGAGTTTAATTTAGATAAATGTAAGCTGTTGCATTTTGGTAAGACAGACCTGGGCAGGACTTACACAGTCAATGGTAGGACCCTGAGGAGTGTTATACAACACTGTTATAGATCTAGGGGTACAGGTTCATAGCTCCTTGAAAATAGAGTCACAGGTAAACAGGGTGGTAATTAAAGCTTTCAGCATGCTTGGTTTCATCAGTCAGAGCATTGAATGTAGAAGATGGGAAGTCTTGTTGCAGCTGTACAAGACATTGGTGAGGCCACATTTGGAGTACTCTGTGCACGTTTGATAGCCTTCCTATAGAAAGGATATTATTAAACTAGAAAGAGTGGGAAAATGATTTACCAGGATGCTACATGGATTGGAAGGTTTGAGTTCTAAGGAGAGGTTGGATACGCTTGGGCTTTTTGTCTCTGGAGTATAGGTGACTGAATGGTGACTTTATTGAAGTCCATAAAATCATGAGAGGCATAGGTAAGGTAGATCGCAAACAGATTTTCCTCAGTGATAGGGGAGTCTAAAACTCGAGATCACAGTTTTAAGGAGAGAGGGGAGAGATACAAAAGGGATCAGAGGGGCAATTATTTCACACAAAGGGTGGTTAGTCAATAGACAATAGACAATAGGTGCAGGACTAGGCCATTCAGCCCTTCGAGCCTGCACCGCCATTCAATATGATCATGGCTGATCATTCCTAATCAGTATCCTGTTCCTGCCTTATCTCCATAACCCTTGATTCCACTATCTTTGAGAGCTCTATCCAACTCTTTCTTAAATGAATCCAGAGACTGGGCCTCCACTGCCCTCTGGGGCAGAGCATTCCACACTGCCATAGGTAGTGATGAAAGCGAATACAATTTTGTTGTCTTAGAAATATTTACACATGCCTCCCATTCACTCTGTACCTCCCAGCTGCTGCTCTGAGCCAAGTACCATGTCAAGTCTTGGCAAGAATCCATACCACGCGAGATTTATCCGCTTGTAAAGACATACCTCGGCTGCAGTGTTTCAGCAATGAAGAGATGCTGAATAATCTCAAATTGTTTTCTTTGGAGCAGAGAAACCGGAAACAAAAGCATAAATTGCTGGAAAAATTCCACAAGTCTAGCAGCACCTGTGGCGAGACATCAGATTTAATATTTCAGGCCCAGTGACCTTTCTTCAGATGCATATTCAGAAAACGAGGTTGAGGCAGAGTAAACGACAGGTGGAGATGGAGCCCAGAGAGAGAGAAGAACAGATGGACAGACAAAGGCATGCTGAAAGGTCAGTCTTAGAGAATGAAATGGCTGACACTGGGTTATTTGTGGTAACGGACCACATGGTCACAAAGTCTGATGTGTTGGGGTGGGGGTAAGGACGTAGGAGAAGTTGCTTCAAGCTCTAAAATTATTGAGCACAACATTAAAGCCAGAAGTCTGCAGGGTCCCCAAGTGCAAAATGAGGTGTTGTTCTTCCAGCTTACGCTGAGCTTTGCTGGAACACTGTAGCAAGCCCGAGAGATGTTGGCCAGAGAACAGGGTGGCATGTTGAAATGGCAGGCAACTGGTAGCTCAGGGTCGTTTTTGTGGAGAGAAGGTAATTTATCCATTCTGGGTTTTGTGTCCCCACTGCAGAGGAGATCACATTATGAACAATGAGGACAGTAAACTAGATTGTGTGAAATGCAGGTAAATCACTGCTTCACCTGGAAGGTGTGTTTGGAACCTTGGATAGTGAGGAGGGAGGAAGTAAACTGGAAGATGTACCACTTTCTGTGAATGTGAGATGTCACCGTGAGTGTGTGGAGATGTGTTGGGAGTAAAGGAGGAGTGGACGTTGGTGTCAGGTCCCTGCGGAAGACTGACAAAGGAGGAGAGGGGAATATGTGTCTGCTGGTGGCATCTCACTGTCTCTTTTGAGGTGTAAAAAATGGTAGCTAATAATCCTCTGGATATGGATGCTGGTGGGATGGTAGATGAAGCTCGGGGAATCCTAATGATGCTATGTGAGGGAAGTGAAGGGGTGAGGGCTGACATTCGGGATATAGGTTGCATGCGTTTGAGGGTTGTGTCAACACCGGTGCTGGGGAATCCTCAGTTGAGGAAGAAAGTGGGCGTTTCGGACACCCCCTTTTTGAAGGTGGCATCATCAGAACAGATTCAATAGAGGTGGAGGAATTGGAGAATAGAATGGGGTCCTAACAGGATGCAGGCTGAGTTTGAAACCCAACAGGATAAACAACACAGACTACAGATTCAAAAACACCAGCAACAGTTCTCCTTCCAGATTCTCCACTTCCCACTCGCCATAATGCGCTGGCACCTAACCTCTCTACAGTCAGCCCTGACTCAGCTGAGGGCCACTCTCTCTCAGAACTGCAAAGGACCCACTCTGTACTATATCCTCAGGAGAATTGATACTCTCAACAAACAGTATTTCAACACCATCTCCAACATCAAAAACTGTAAGTACAACAAACTTTTATATACCCACCTCAATAACCAGCGCACCTCAAACATTCCAGAAGATTCCCCTGGCCTCTGGAACTGCTCGGATGCCATTAGCCATGCGGCTGCTGCAGCTACCATCCCCACGGTGATCAATGATGTCACTTCCACCCCCATCATGGCCGCTTCCACCCCTCACAATTCCTCATGCACCACACGTGACATCACTTCCGCCCCTCATATCATCACTGACATCACTACGCTCAGTGACTTCCGCCCCCCCCACTGCCGTATTTGCCACCACCAACGCCACTCACCTGCATTCTGCTGACATGCCCCCCACAGTTCCCACTGTCACCATCCCTGCCCCCCAAAACCTGAGGGGAACACCACCCCTGCTCATGACTCAACCCTCATTCCCCATAACACCACACCAACTCCAGTTACAGGCTCCACCCCCACTCCCAGCTCCACACCTACACCAGGTCCTAGGTCCTAGCTCCCAGCCCTGCTGAGTTTTCACCATTCCCCCTGACCTCTCCCTCACTGAGGATGAACGATCAGTCCTCAGCAAAGGCCTCACCTTTATCCCCCTCCGGCCACGCATCAATGAATTTAATACACGCCGTGATGTCGAACACTTCTTCCGCCGCCTCCGCCTCCGAGCTTACTTTCACAATCAGGACTCCCGCCCACCTTCTGAGGACCCCTTCGCCCACCTCCAACACACTGCATCCACCTGGACACCCCGTGCTGGCCTATTACCTGCCCTCGACCTCTTCATTTCCAACTGCCGCTGAGACATTAACCGCCTCAACCTGTCTATCCCCCTCCCCCAATCCAACCTCTCACCCTCACAATGTGCAGCCCTCCACTCCCTCTGCTCCAATCCCAACCTCACCATCAAACCAGCAGATAAAAGGTAGTCTGGCGCACTGACCTCTACACCGCTGAAGCCAGATGCCAACTCGAGGACACCTCTTCCTACCACCTCCTCGACCATGACCACATCCCCCATCACCAAACCGTCATCTCCCAGACCATACAGAACCTTATCACCTCAGGAGATCTCCCACTCACAGCTTCCAACCTCATAGTCCGGGAACCCCGCACTGCCCGGTTCTACCTCCTTCCTAAGATCCACAAGCCTGACCACCCTGGCCGACCCATTGTCTCAGCATGCTCCTGCTCCACCGAACTCATTTCCACCTACCTTGACACTGTCCTACCCCCCCAGTCCAGGAACTTCCCTCCTACGTTTGAGACACCACCCACGCCCTCCACCTCCTCCAATACTTCCATTTCCCTGGCTCCCAATGCCTCATCTTCACCTTGGATATCCAATCCCTCTACACCTCCATCCGCCATGACCAGGGCCTCCAAGCCCTCCGTTTATTCCTCTCCCGATGTCCCCAACAATACCCTTCCACCGACACTCTCATTCGTTTGGCTGAACTGGTCCTCACCCGTAACAATTTCTCCTTTGAATTCTCCCGCTTCCTCCAGACCAAAGGGGTAGCCATGGGCACACATATGGGCTCCAGCTATGCCTGTCTCTTTGTTGGCTAGGTAGAACAGTCTATCTTCCATAATTACACCGGCACCACTCCCCACCTCTTCCTCCGCTACATTGATGACTGCATTGGCGCCACCTCATGCTCCCGCGAGGAGGTTGAGCAATTCATCAACTTCACCAACACATCCCAACCTGACCTTAAATTTACCTGGACCATCTCTGACACTTCCCTCCCCTTCCTGGACCTCTCCATGTCCATTAATGATGACTGACTTGACATTCACATTTTTTACAAACCCACCAGCTCCCACAGCTACCTGGATTACACCTCTTCCCATCCTACCTCCTGCAAAATGCCATCCCATAATCCCAATTCCTCCGCCTCCGCCGTATCTGCTCCCAGGAGGACCAGTTCCACCACAGAACACACTAGATGGCCCCCTTCTTTAGAGAATGCAATTTCCCTTCCCATATGGTTAAAGATGCCCTCCAATGCAACACATCCACATCCTGCCCCTCCGTCCTCAAACCCCACCCCTCCAACCGTAACAAGGACAGAACGCCCCTGGTGCTCACCTTCCACCCTACCAACCTTTGCATAAACCACATCATCCGAAGACATTTCCATCACTGCCAAACGGACCCCACCAGCCGGGATATATTTCCGTTCCCACCCATTTCCGCTTTCCGCATAGACTGTTCCCTCCGTGACTACCTGGTCAGGTCCATGCCCCCCAACAAACCACTCTCCCGTCCTGGCACCCCACCTGCCACCGCAGGAATTGCAAAACCTGCGCCCACACAACCCCCCTCACCTCCATCCAAGGCCCCAAAGGAGCCTTCCACATCCATCAAAGTTTTACCTGCACATCCACCAATATCATTTATTGCGTCCGTTGCTCCCGATGCGGTCTCCTCGACACTGGGGAGACTGGGCGCCTCCTAGCAGAGCGCTTTCGGGAACATCTCTGGGACACCCGCACCAATCAACCACACTGCCCTGTGGCCCAACATTTCAACTCCCCCTCCCACTCTGCCGAGGACATGCAGGTCCTGGGCCTCCTCCACTGCCGTTCCCTCACCACCCGATGCCTGGAGGAAGAACGCCTCATCTTCCGCCGCGGCATACTTCAACCCCAGGGCATCAATGTGGATTTCATCAGTTTCCTCATTTCCCGTTCCCCCATCTCACCCCAGCTCCAGCCTTCCAGCTCAGCACTGTCCCCATGTCATGTCCTACCTGCCTATCTTCCTTCCCACCTATCCACTTCACCCTCCTCTCTGACCTATCTCCTTCATCCCCACCCCTATTCACCCATTGTACTCTGTGCTACTTTCTCCCCACCCCCACCCCCCTCTCATTTATCTCTCCACTCCGCAGGCAGCCTGCCTTCATTCCTGATGAAGGGCTTTTGCCCGAAATATCGATTTTCCTGCTCCTCAGATGCTGCCTGTCCTGCTGTGCTTTTCCAGCACCACTCTAATCTCAACTCTGATTTCCAGCATCTGCAGTCCTTGTTTTTACCCTGTGAGAACGTATTGACAATATAACTGTAGGAGTCAGTGGGTTTGTCATGGATATAGGTGGCCAGCCTATCCCTAGAAATGGAAATAGAGATGTCAAGAAAGGGGTGGGTGGATTCTGAAATGGACCAGCTGAAGTTGAGAGCAAGGTTGAAATTAGAAGCAAAATTGATTAAGTTTTCCAATTCCAGATCAGAGAGGGAAGCAGCACCGATAATATTGATATATTGGAGATGGAAATATGAGAGTAGGCTGAAGGAGGACTGGGAGAAAGTGAGGACTGCAGATGCTGGAGATCAGAGCTGAAAAATGTGTTGCTGGAAAAGCGCAGCAGGTCAGGCAGCATCCAAGGAGCAGGAGAATCGACGTTTTGGGCATAAGCCCTTCATCAGGAAGGGCTTATGCCCGAAACGTCGATTCCCCTGCTCCTTTGATGCTGCCTGACCTGCTGCACTTTTCCAGCAACACATTTTTCAGCTCTGAAGGAGGACTGGAACAAGGAAAGATCCAGGTAGCCCACAAAGAGACAGGTATAACTGGGGCCTATGCACATACCCTTGGCCACCCCTCTGACCTGAAGAAAATGACAGGCATTAAAAGAAAATTTGTCTCAGATGAGGGTGAGCTTGGCAAGCAGAGGAGTGTTTTAGTGGATGGGGATAGTTCTGATGTATTTTCCAGCAAGAAGCATAGAGTCCTGAGACCTTTCTGATAGACATGTAAAGGGTTTGCATGTCTATGGTGAAGAGGAGGCGGTTGAAGCCCAACACGTTTCTTAAGGTCTGGTGCCCAGATCTGATGTTTTGGGGTGGGGGTAATGACATAGGAGAAGTTGCTTCAAGGTCTAAAATTATTGAGCATAATATTAAATCCAGAAATCTGCAGGGTCCCCAAGTGCAAAATGAGATGTTCTTCCACTTACGCTGAGGGTTTACCCAGGTTTTTATATAACTCCTTGTACTCCAGTCTTCCAGATATAAGGCACTTATTTCCTGTACCTGTTTGTGGTATTTTAAAAATCTATGTCTCTGAACACATCAGTCTCTTTGGACATCCACTGTATTTAACTTTATAGTGTTTAGAAAGTTTGGTCCTAAATGGATACTTCACTACGATGCTGCATAACATAGTGTCATCAACAAATTTAGATGCATCATTTTTATTTTTTATCCCAATCATTAAGGCCCTAACACAGATTATTTTGGGTCACCACTGGTCTCATCCAGTGAGTATGAGGTCCACGTGGCTAATGTAACAATCACTACATCCTTCCTTCCCTGTCAGGGTCCGAGGATATGGACAGATTCTTTTTATGGTAGCTCATCCCAGGGTTCCTCGAACTCAGCCCCGATATGGCTGGTATGTAATACGCAGTAATTTGCCTCTTGCGCTCGGAGCATCTCTGAAGAATTTCGTTCTTCTCTTCAGTTCTCAAAGGTGTTGAGACAGTGACATCCAAAATGTCCATCTCAGATTCTGAGATATCTTCAACGATTGATATAAAAGGAGAATCCATGAGTTCTGGAAAAGTTGGAAAGGCATTTGAGGAACTGGCTAAGTGTTGCTCCTAAGCTGTTTGCGAGGTTGCAGCTATCATATGATTCACCTACCTGAACTTTATACATCACTGGACTTGGATGTTGTGCCAACCATGATTATTACTCATGCAGTTGAGAGGGTGGAAAAGCATAGCAGGTTAGGCAGCATCCAAGGAGCAGGCAAATCGACGTTCAAGCAAAAGCCCTTCATGAGGAATTCCGAGATGTCTGGATACACAATTAGCTGGCCCATAGATGACAGAGGGTGGTAGTAGATGAAAAGTATTCAACCTGGAGCTTGGTGACCAGTGGTGTTCAACAGGATCTGTTCTGGGACTTCTGCTCATTGTGATTTTTATAAATGATTTGCATGAGAAAGTAGAAGGGTGGGTTAGTAAGTTTGCCGATGACATGAAGGTTGATAGAGATGTAGATAGTGTGGAAGGTTGTTGTCGGTTGCACCGGGACATTGACAGGATGCAGGGATGGGCTGAGAAGTGGCAGACGGACTTCAACCTGGAGAAATGTGAAGTGAATTACTTTGGAAGGTTGAATTTGAATGATTACAGGGTTAAAGGCAGGATTCTTGGCAGTGTGGAGGAACAGAGGGATCTCTGGGTCCATGTCCATAGATCCTTCAAAGTTGCCACCCAAGTTGATAGGGTTGTTAAGAAGGCGTATGGTGTGTTGGTTTTCATTAGCAGGGGGATTGAGGTTAGGAGCCTCAAGGTTATGCTGCAGCTTTATAGAGTCCTGGTGAGACCACACTGATTGCCTCATTATAGGAAGGATGTGGAAGCTTCAGAGAGGGTGCAGAGGATATTTACCAGAATGCTATCTAGGCTGGAGGGCGTGCCTTATGAAGAAAGGTTGAGGGAGCATGGGCTTTTCCCACTGGAGCGAAGAAGGATGAGAGGTGATTTGACAGAGGTGTACAAGACGATGAGAGGCATAGATAGAGTGGATAGCCAGAGACTTTTTCCCAGGGTGGAAATTTCTATCAAGAGGGGGAAAATTTTAAGGTGATTGGAGGAGGGTTTAGGGGAGATGTCAGAGTTCTTTACACAGAGAGTGGTGGGTGTGTGAAATGCACTGCCAGCGGTGGGAGTAGAGTTAGATACATTAGGGACGTTTAAGCGACTCTTGGATAGACACATGGATGATAGTAAAATGAAGGCGTATGGTTTTATTGGTAGAGGAATTGAGTTCCGGAGTCCTGAGGTCATGATGCAGTTGTATAAAACTCTGGTGCGGCCGCATCTGGAATATTGTGTGCAGTTTTGGTCGCCATACTATAGGAAGGATGTGGAGGCACTGGAACGGGTGCAGAGGAGGTTTACCAGGATGTTGCCTGGTATGGAAGGAAGATCGTACGAGGATAGACTGAGACACTTGGGGCTGTTTTCATTAGAGAAAAGAAGGTTTAGGGGTGACTTGATTGAGGTGTACAAGATGATTAGGGGGTTAGATAGGGTTGACAGTGTGAACCTTTTCCCGCGTATGGAGTCGGGTATTACAAGGGGGCATAGCTTTAAATTAAGGGGGGGTAGATATAGGACTGAAGTTAGGGGTAGGTTCTTCACTCAGCGAGTCGTAAGTTCATGGAATGCCCTGCCAGCAGCAGTGGTGGACTCTCCCTCTTTATGGGCATTTAAGCGGGCATTGGATAGGTATATGGAGGATAGTGGGTTAGTATAGGTTAGGTGGGCTTGGATCGGCGCAACATCGAGGGCCAAAGGGCCTGTACTGCGCTGTATTCTTCTATGTTCTATGTTCTATGAAGGGTATGTAGGTTAGTCTGATCTTAGAATCGGATAAAAGGTCAGCAGAAAATTGAGGGCAAAAGGGCCTGTATTGTTCTATGTTCTAACCTGGTGCAGAGTGTTCTTCCCATTAGCAAATCCGCTGGAGCTGTCCCAGTAGATGCATGAGGTATGGTCCTATAATCAAATAGGAACCGGACAGTTTGTTATGGAGTGAAGCTGTCGACTGTTTATTTAAGCCTGCCTTCAAAGTTTGGACTGTTCTTCCTGCCAGACCATTGGCGGTTGGATGACATGGAGCTGTCCTTATATGATGAATAACTTTCAACTTTATGGAATTTAATCCAGACAAATGTGGGATGATGCATTTTGGAAGATCCAATTCAAGAGCGAACTATATGGTAAATGGAAAAGTCCTGGGGAAAATTGAGGTACAGAGAGATCTAGGTGTTCATGTCGATTGTACCCTGAATGTGCCAATGCAGATCAATAGAGTGGTCAAGAAGGCATACAACATCCTTTCCTTAATTGGACGCAGTATTGAGTACAAGAGTTGGGAGGTCATGTTACAGTTGTATAAGATTTTGATTTGGCCACATTTGGAATACTGCATGCAGTTCTGTTCACCACATTACCAAAAGGATGTGGATGCTTTGGAGAGGGTGCAGAGGAGGTTCACCAGGATGTTGCCTGGTATAGAGGGCCCTAGCTATGAAGACAGGTTGAGTAGGTTAGGATTATTTCCATTAGAATGACTGAGGTTGAGGGGGGACCTGTGTTACAACATGGTGGTGAACCCTTCTGCTCATTAAACCAAACCCCAGAAAAGCTCACCTCACCTTGTAAAAGTATGAGTGATAGAGAATTCCCAAATTCCACAATTTAAAGAAAAATACATAAATTTGTTCTTTAATTCTAAAAGTGAACATTAAGCAACAACTATTTACAATTCTAAATTTCCTTTGTCAAAAATGCTTGTTATCTACCTCTTATTCTATAACAATATACTGAGCCAATAAAAACCCATACTAAAGGTACATCAACATAATTTTCAAAACCAGACAGCAGTGGTCATCTCCGGTGTCGTCCTTCCTCTGGCTGTACATATCCCTGGGTCATCTTCAGTCTTTTGCTGCAAAGATGCTTCATGTGAAAAAGGTACTTTTGATAAAGAGTGTTTGGTTGGCCTTTACTCTGATGATGGCAGTTGGTTGCTCTGTCTAGCCAACTCTCAAAGTTGCTGGTTTTTATATACCCAAACATCGGATCGTCTCATTGGTTCAACATTGTCAAAACAGTAAAATTCAAATTCAACTGGGTTTTAGTATCCTGGGGCATAACCTAAACTGATTGGTTAAATTCGAACTGTTGTGAAAACATAGCAACCAAAAGTCAGGTATTTGTTTTGCAGCCAAATGTTATGTATTTTCAGTCCACTCTGAGACTGCTAGTCAGTCACATGACATGTGCCTGCAAGCTCTCAGTGCAAAACAACATTCATTCTCTCTCAAAGGTACAGTGCACGTCTTCAGCTTCATAACACCTGATTGAAATCTACAAAATCATGAGAGGTATAGCCAGAGTGAATAGCAAAAGCTTTTTCCCAGAGTGAGGGGGGGCTCAATTAATAGGGTTCACTAGGGGAAACGTTTATGGGAGATATGCGTGGAAATATCTTCACACAGAGGGTGGTGGGTGCCTGCAACGCATTGCTAGCGGAGGTGGTAGAGGCGGACAAGAAAGCATCATTTAAGATATATCTAGACAGATACATGACTGGGCAGGGAGCAGAGGAATATAGATCCTTCAAAACTAGGTGACAGGTTCATTTTAGATTAGATTACTTACAGTGTGGAAACAGGCCCTTCGGCCCAACAAGTCCACACCGACCTGCAGAAGCGCAACCCACCCATACCCCTGCATTTACCCCTTACCTAACACTATGGGCAATTTAGCATGGCCAATTCACCTGACCTGCACATCTTTGGACTGTGGGAGGAAACCGGAGCACCCGGAGGAAACCCATGCAGACACGGGGAGAATGTGCAAACTCCACACAGTCAGTCGCCTGAGGCGGGAATTGAACCCGGGTCTCTGGCGCTGTGAGGCAGCAGTGCTAACCACAGTGCCACCGTGCCGAGGTTCAGATAAAGGATCTGGATTGGTGCAGGCTTGGAGGGCTGAAGGGCCTGTTCCTATGCTATAATTTCCTTTTTTCAGGCAATACTCAAATTGCCTGCTGGGAACGATGACCCATTATTTATGAATAGTACTGTCAGGAGGTTGTGTAGTGCAAAAAATGCATGCAGATTTTCTGTTGGTGTCCACGTGTTTGACAAATGAATTTTATGCATGTTCAGCAACTTTGTGTGGATGTCCACAATGACTAAGAATATTGAGCCCATGGTGCTAGATTGTGGCAACAATTGAAGCATTTTACTGTATTTTACGAAGTTCTTCACTATAAAATGCAAATGACGATAAATCTTTGAATTTGACATGGTATTCAGGGAGAGCTGGCCAATTGGATACAAAACTGACTTGATGGTTGGAGACAGAGGGTGATGGTGGAGTGTTATTTTCCTTATAGAGGTCAGTGTATTGGCAGTACGCACGCTCCTGCTGATGGCTGTATTTGGAACTTGGAGGCTGGAATGGCAGCACCTGTTGCAAGTGGGAGCTGGTGGAACCTAGGAACCCTCCAACCACACGGGATGAATGCAGATTTCTCCAGCTTCCTCATTTCCCCTCCCCCCACCTTTTCTCAGTCCCAACCCTCGGACTCAGCACCGCAATCATCTTCCCAACCTCTCCGCCCCCACTCCCTCTCCGGCCTATCACCCTCACCTTAACCTCCTACCACCTATTGCATTCCCAACACCCCTCCCCCAAGTCCCTCCTCCTTACCTTTTATCTTGGCCTGCTTGGCACACCCTCCTCATTCCTGAAGAAGGGCTATTGCCCGAAACATTGATTCTCCTGCTCCTTTGATACTGCCTGACCTGCTGCGCCTTTCCAGCAACACATTTTGGAGCTGGTGGAGGCCTAGAGCCTGGGGCCTCTGGTGCTGCTGCCTGCCTGCTTGGAGGCACTTGAATCTAGGATTCTTTGTTGCTGCTACCTTTTAGCCTGGTGGCCTGCATTTAACCTGCTGCACCAGGGATAGGCTGCTGCTGGTTGGTCTGAGGAAGGGTCACCGGACCTGAAACATGAACTGTGACTTCTCAGAGATGCTGCCAGACTTGCTGAGCCTTCCCAGCAATTTTATTAGATCAGATTCCCCACAGTGTGGAACAGGCCCTTCGGCCCAACCAGTCCACACCGACTCTCTGAAGCCAGACCTAATACTATGGACAATTTAGCATGGCCAATTCACCTGGCCTGCACATCTTTGGACTGTGGGAGGAAACCCACACAGACACAGGAAGAATGTGCAAACTCCACACAGACAGTCACCTGAGGCTGGAATTGAACTCGGGTCCCTGGTGCTGTGAGGCTGCAGTGCTAACCACTGAGCCACTGTGCTGTCCTTAAGTGTGCCTAATACAACTCCTTCAGAAATGGTGAAGGTATTTAATTTCTCCCCTTTGATTTTTCATATTAGTGTGATGTTCAAAGTATCTTCCACCAGAAAGACTGACGCAGAATATCTGCTAATTTATGTTTTTGTTTCTGATTTACTGCTAATTGGGGCCTTGGGTGCTCCAGTCTGCCTGCCTGGCTGTTGCTGCTGCCCTGAGAAGCCTGCAGCCTGTAATTTGTTTGGCTTGTTCCTGCAGACTGGAGCACTTCAGTAGGATGATTCAGGTACGGACATTGATTGGAGCTTGAACAGTTGCAGTGAATGACAATACTTTGGAGTTTGTGGCCTGAAATTGTTCACAGACTGTGCCATCTCCTTATTATTGGTTTGTGACTGGTCTATTCGCTGCCTGTGACTGTTACCTTTGGGCATTGGGGGACTGTTATTGAGACCAGTATGTTGGGTGGGACCCTCTAAAACAACATTTTGAGGTGGGGCCCAGTCATTCCTATGTGGGAGTGGTTGCATCCTCTGTGTCCCCTACCCTCTTCCCCCCATTCCCCCCCCCCCCCAACCCCTCCCCATATCTCTCGTTCCCCCTTTTTATTTATTGAACAAAACAACTCAGGGTGAAATGTCCTTTCTCCCCGACATGACCATTGAGGCAGGTGCAGCAGCCTTGGTGGGGATAAAAGAGGTAAAAACAATGACTGCAGATGCTGGAAACCAGATTCTGGATCAGTGGTGCTGGAAGAGCACAGCAATTCAGGCAGCATCCGAGGACAGGCAAAATCGACGTTTCGGGCAAAAGCCCTTCATCAGGAATAAAGGCAGAGAGCCTGAAGCGTGGAGAGATAAGCTAGAGGAGGGTGGGGTTGGGGAGAGAGTAGCATAGAGTACAATAGGTCAGTGGGGAAGGAGATGAAGGTGATAAGTCAGGGAGGAGAGGGTGGAGTGGATAGGTGGAAAAGGAGCTGGACAGGTCGGACAAGTCCGGACAGGTCAGGGGATCGAGTTTCTGGAGGTTAGAAGCTAGGATGAGGTGGGGGAAGGGGAAATGAGGAAACTGTTGAAATCCACATTGATGCCCTGGGGTTGAAGTGTTCCGAGGCGGAAGATGAGGCGTTCTTCCTCCAGGCGTCTGGTGGTGAGGGAGCGGCGGTGGAGGAGGCCCAGCACCTCCATATCCTCGGCAGAGTGGGAGGGGGAGTTGAAATGTTGAGCCACTGGGCGATTTGGTTGATTGGTGCGGGTGTCTCGGAGATGTTCCCTAAAGCGCTCTGCTAGGAGGCGCCCAGTCTCCCCAATGTAGAGGAGACCGCATCGGGAGCAACGGATACAATAGATGATATTAGTGGATGTGCAGGTAAAACTTTGATGGATGTGGAAAGCTCCTTTGGGGCCTTGGATAGAGGTGAGGGAGGAGGTGTGGGCGCAGGTTTTACAGTTCCTGCGGTGGCAGGGGAAAGTGCCAGGATGGGAGGGTGGGTTGTAGGGGGGCGTGGACCTGACCAGGTAGTCACAGAGGGAATCGTCTTTGCGGAAGGCGGAGAGGGGTGGGGAGGGAAATATATCCCTGGTGGTGGGGTCTGTTTAGAGGTGGCGGAAATGTCGGCGGATGATTTGGTTTATGCGAAGGTTGGTAGGGTGGAAGGTGAGCACCAGGGGCGTTCTGTCCTTGTTGCGGTTGTAGGGGTTGGGTCTGAGGGCGGAGGTGCGGGATGTGGATGAGATGCGTTGGAGGGCATCTTTAACCACGTGGGAAGGGAAATTGCGGTCTCTAAAGAAGGAGGCCATCTGGTGTGTTCTATGGTAGAACCGCTCCTCCTGGGAGCAGATACGGCGGAGGCGGAGGAATTGGGAATACGGGATGGCATTTTTGCAAGAGGTAGGGTGGGAAGAGGTGTAATCCAGGTAGCTGTGGGAGTCGGTGGGTTTGTAGAAGATGTCAGTGTCAAGTCGGTCGTCACTGATGGAGATGGAGAGGTCCAGGAAGGGGAGGGAGGTGTCAGAGATGGCCCAGGTAAATTTAAGGTCAGGGTGGAATGTGTTGGTGAAGTTGATGAATTGCTCAACCTCCTCGCGGGAGCATGAGGTGGCGCCAATGCAGTCATCAATGTAGCGGAGGAAGAGGTGGGGAGTGGTGCCGGTGTAATTACGGAAGATCAACTGCTCTACGTAGCCAACAAAGAGACAGGCATAGCTGGGGCCCATACGTGTGCCCATGGCTACCCCTTTGGTCTGGAGGAAGTGGGAGGATTCAAAGGAGAAATTGTTAAGGGTGAGGACCAGTTCGGCCAAACGAATGAGAGTGTCGGTGGAGGGGTACTGTTGGGAACGTCTGGAGAGGAAAAAACGGAGGGCTTGGAGGCCCTGGTCATGGCGGATGGAGGTGTAGAGGGATTGGATATCCATGGTGAAGATGATGTATTGGGGGCCGGGGAAACGGAAGTCTTGGAGGAGGTGGAGGGCGTGGGTGGTGTCTCGAACGTATGTGGGGAGTTCCTGGACTAGGGGGGATAGGACAGTGTCGAGGTAGGTAGAGATGAGTTCAGTGGGGCAGGAGCATGCTGAGACAATGGGTCGGCCAGGGTGGTCAGGCTTGTGGATCTTGGGAAGGAGGTAGAACCGGGCAGTGCGGGGTTCCCGGACTATGAGGTTAGTCAGCATCCTCACCATTGTCACTGCGTTGAAGATGTATGGAAAGGCTGTGTGTTCTTCCTGAAGACTGAGTGGGTGGTGTACCTCTCCTGGAGAAGTGGCTTACTGTCAGTGGGATGTTCTTGTCTGTCAGCCTGCTGGAAGTAGTTGCTCAGAGGATTGTCCCACTCATTGTACCATCTGAGGGCCTTCTCTTCCAACCTCTGCCAGCAAGGGGAGGTGAGGTCAGGTGTGGTGCCATGACAGCTCGGTCTGAGACACATTTTCTTGTTCCGTCGACAGGATTTGGTCTGCCTGGCCCAGGAAGAAGTCTTGAGTGGTGTGTTTCCAGGGGAGCACAAAGATATTCTGTTTGGTGGAGGGTGTGTGGTGCCCTTCCTGTAAGGAGGGGAGGGCACCTCGGAGGAAGTGTCCTAGCTCCAAGGCTCCTCGCAACATCTGAGTGACTGCGGCTGGTGCTGGCATTGACCCCCCTCCCCTCATGAAAACCCCTCAGTACCCACAAGAGGGAACTACCTCAGTTACAGAAACCAGTGGGGTAGGTGGAAAGCATCCGCAGGTGAGGTATGCCCGGATGAAGACTAAATGTTTGGGTCAAGCCATAGAGTCATAGAGACGTACAACATGGAAACAGACCCTTGGGTCCAAGACATCCATGCCGACCAGATATCCCAACCCAATCTAATCCCACCTGCCAGCACCCGGCCCATATCCCTCCAAACCCTTCCTATTCATCCACCCATCCATATGCCTCTTAAATGTTGCAATTATACCAGCCTCCACCACATCCTCTGGCAGCTCATTCCATACACGTACCACCCTCTGCATGTAAACGTTGCCCCTTTGGTCTCTTTTATATCTTTCCCCTCTCACCCTAAACCTATGCCCTCTAGTTCTGGACTCCCCAGCCCCAGGGAAAAAACTTTGTCTGTTTATCCTATCCATGCCTCTCATAATTTTGTAAACCTCTATAAGGTCACCCTTCAGCCTCCGACGCTCCAGGGAAAACAGACCCAGCCTGTTCAGCCTCTCCCTGTACCTCAGATCCTCCAACCCTGGCAACATCCTTGTAAATCTTTTCTGAACCCTTTCACGTTTCACAACATCTTTCCGATAGGAAGGAGACCAGAATCGCACGCAACATTCCAACACTGGCCTAACCAATGTCCTGTACAGCCGCAACATGACCTCTCAACCCCTGTACTCAATACTCTGACCAATAAAGGAAAGCATACCAAACACCTTCTTCACTATCCTATCTACCTGCGACTCCATTTTCAAGGAGCTATGAACCTGCACTCCAAACTCTCTTTGTTCAGCAACACACTCCCTAGGACCTTACCATTAAGTGTATAAGTCCTGCTAAGATTTGCTTTCCCAAAATGCAGCACCTCGCATTTATCTGAATTAAACTCCATCTGCCATTTCTCAGTCCATTGGCCCATCTGGTCCAGATCCTGTTGTAATCTGAGGTAACCCTCTTCGCTGTCCACTACACCTCCAATTTTGGTATCATCTGCAAACTTACTAACTGTACCTCTTATGCTCACATCCAAATCATTTATGTAAATAACAAAAAGTAGAGGACCCAGCACCGATCCTTGTGGCACTCCACTGGTCACAGGCCTCCAGTCTGAAAAACAACCCTCCACCACCACCCTCTGTCTTCTACCTTTGAGCCAGTTCTGTATCAAAATGGCTAGTTCTCCCTGTATTACATGAGATCTAACCTTGCTAGTCAGTCTCCCATGGTGAACCTTGTTAAACGCCTAACTGAAGTCCATATAGATCACATCTACCTCTGTGCCCTCATCAATCTTCTTTGTTACTTCTTCAAAAAACTCAATCAAATTTGTGAGACATGATTTCCCACGCACAAAGCCATGTTGACTATCCCTAATCAGTCCTTGCCTTTCCAAATACATGTAAATCCTGTCCCTCAGGATTCCCTCCAACAACTTGCCCACCACTGAGGTCAGGCTCACCGGTCTATAGTTCCCTGTCTTGTCTTTACCACCCCTCTTAAACAGTGGCACCTTTATTAGCCAACCTCCAGTCTTCCAGTACCTCACCTGTGACTATCGAAGATACATATATATCAGCAAGAGGTTCAGCAATCACTTCTCTTGTTTCCCACAGAGTTCTTGGATACACCTGATCAGCCTCCTAAGAGGTTTTCCCGAGTGACCCTGAGACTATAAAGTCCCAGCCTGGGGAAGGATCCCTTGCAAAGAACAGTGGTCTTTGGCCCGTTAAATAAGTGTGAGATTTGAACCCCAGCCCAGGGCCCATAAAGGATAGTGTGAGAGAGGACATGGTGCCACAAGTATCCCCTGGCCCTCTGTTCACCAACGAACTCATGAGGGAGGAGGATAAAGGAGGGTTTTGGGGGGAGGAGCAGCGGGACAGTAAGAGATGGAGATGCCTCTTGTGCTCCCACCATTGTGGAAAAGGTGCCACTTCTTGTGGTCAGAGGGCCTCGGGGAATTCCATACTAACAACACTTTGCCTTGGGATGTGGGAGTAGTGACTCCTGGAAGCCCATCGCCTTGCTCAATTGGACCAGGCATCTTAGAGGCTGACGTTGTGTGGATTCTAATGGCTTGCCCACACCACAGGACTGGAAGGCCTTGAGGTGCTGCTGAGCTTACCGGGGATTTCAATGTTGATGATTATCTTGAGGGCATCCTGGATGGTAGTGATGAACGAACAAACCTCCTTGTCCATCCCAGTTCTCTATGTCAGACAACCCACCCTTACTGAGCATCTTTTGGCATGGATTTATGAAGAAGACATCATGCTTGAAAAATCTGTTGGAATTTTCTGAAGATGTAACTAGTAGAGTTGACAAGGGGGAGCCAGTTGATGTGGTACAATTGGACTTTCAGAAAGCATTTGACAAAGTTCTGCATAAGAGATTATTGTGGAAGTTTAAAACGCAATGGATTGAGGGAAGTGTATTGAGATAGATCGAAAATTGATTGGCAGAGAGGAAACAGAGAGTAGGAATTTTAGAACATAGAACAGTACAGCACAGTACAGGCCTTTTGGCCCTCAATGTTGTGCCGACCTTTTATCCTACTCTAAGATCAAACTAACCGACAAACCCTACATTTTATTATCGTCCATGTCCTCTCCAAAAGTCGCTTAAATGTCCCTAATGTCTCTGACTCTACAACCCCTGCTGACAGTGCATTCCACACACCCACCACTCTCTATGTGTAGAACCTACCTCTGACATCTCCCCTAAGCCTTCCTCCAATCCCCTGAAAATTATGCCACCTCGTGATAGCCATTTGTCTCCATGGGAAAAAGTTTCTGACTATCCACTTCACCTATGATATTGATTGGGAAAGCTATAGCTCAAGTTCGTTAGATGGGTCAGTGTTTGTTCAATGTGTGCAGGAGAGTTTCCTGACACAATATGTAGATAGGCCAACAAGAGGTGAGGCCATACTGGATTTGGTTCTGGGTAACGAACCAGGCCAGGTGTTAGAATTAGAGGTAGGTGAGCACTTTGGGGATAGTGACCATAATTCCGTGATTTTTACTCTCGTGATGGAGAGGGATAAGTGTGTACTACAGGGCAAGAGTTATAGCTGGGGTCAGGGAAATTATGATGCGGTGAGGCATGACTTAGGATGTGTGGCTTGGAAAAGTAGACTCCAAGGCAAGAGAGTAAATGATATGTGGAGCTTGTTCAAGGAGCAACTATTGAGTGTCCTTGATAATTATGTACCTGTCAGGCAGGGAGGAAAGGGTCGTGCGAGGGAGCTGTGGTTTAATAAGGAATTGGAATCCCTTGTTAAATGGAAGAGGGCGGCCTATCTCAAGATGAGACGTGAAGGTTCAATTGGGGCGATTGAGAGTTATAGGGTAGCCAGGAAGGACCTGAAGAGAGAGCTAAGAGCAGCAAGGAGGGGACATGAAAGGTCCTTAGTCGGTAGGATTAGGGAAAACCCTAAGGCTTTCTATAGGTATGTTAGGAATAAAAGAATGACTAGGGTAGGAATAGGTCCAGTCAAGGATAGTAGTGGGAAGTTGCGTGTGGAGGCGGAAGAGATTGGGGAGACACTGAATGAATACTTTTCTTCAGTATTTACTCAGGAACAGGGCATTGTCGTCGATGTGAATACTGAGTCACAAATAAGTAGAATGGATGGCTTTGAGGTATGTAGAGAAGAGGTGTTTGAAATCCTGGAAAAGGTGAAAATAGATAAGTCCCCTGGGCCTGATGGCATTTATCCTAGGATTCTCTGGGAAGCAAGGGAGGAGATTGCAGAGCCATTGGCCTTGATTTTTATGTCCTCTTTGTCTACAGGAGTAGTGCCAGAAGACTGGAGGATAGCAAATGTGGTTCCCTTGTTCAAAAAGGGGAGTAGGGATAACCCTAGTAACTATAGGCCGGTGAGTCTCACTTCTGTTGTGGGCAAAGTCTTAGAGAGAATTGTAAGGGATAGGATTTATGCACATCTGGATAGGAATAATGTGAACAAGGATAGTCAGCATGGTTTTGTGAAGGGCAGGTCGTGCCTCACAAACCTTATTGAATTCTTTGAAAAGGTGACGAAGGAGGTTGATGAGGGGAAAGCGATAGATGTGGTATATATGGATTTTAGTAAGGCGTTTGATAAGGTTCCCCATGGTAGGCTACTGCAGAAAATACGAAGATATGGCATTGAGGGTGAGTTGGAGGTTTGGATTAGGAATTGGCTGGATGGAAGAAGACAGAGGGTAGTAGTTAATGGCAAAGTTTCTTCATGGAGTGCCGTCACTAGCGGTGTTCCGCAAGGATCTGTTTTGGGACCATTGCTGTTTGTCATTTTTATAAATGACCTGGAAGAGGGGTTAGAAGGTTGGGTGAGCAAGTTTGCGGATGATACGAAAGTCGGAGGAGTTGTTGACAGTGAGGAAGGATGTGGCAGGTTACAGCAGGATATAGAGAAGCTGCAGAGCTGGGCAGAAAGGTGGCAAATGGAATTCAATGTAGCTAAGTGTGAGGTGATTCACTTTGGGAAGAATAACAAAAAGATGGGGTACTGGGCTAATGGTCGGATACTTGGTAGTGTGGATGAGCAGAGGGATCTTGGTGTCCATGTACACAGATCTCTGAAAGTTGCCACCCAGGTAAATAGTGCGGTGAGGAAGGCATATGGCGTACTGGCTTTTATTGGTAGAGGAATTGAGTTCCGGAGTCCTGAGGTCATGATGCAGTTGTATAAGACTCTGGTGCGGCCGCATCTGGAATATTGTGTGCAGTTTTGGTCGCCATACTATAGGAAGGATGTGGAGGCACTGGAACGGGTGCAGAGGAGGTTTCCCCAGGATGTTGCCTGGTATGGAAGGAAGATCGTATGAGGAAAGACTGAGACACTTGGGGCTGTTTTCATTAGAGAAAAGAAGGTTTAGGGGTGACTTGATTGAGGTGTACAAGATGATTAGGGGGTTAGATAGGGTTGACAGTGTGAACCTTTTCCCGCGTATGGAGTCGGGTATTACAAGGGGGCATAGCTTTAAATTAAGGGGGGGTAGATATAGGACTGAAGTTAGGGGTAGGTTCTTCACTCAGCGAGTCGTAAGTTCATGGAATGCCCTGCCAGTAGCAGTGGTGGACTCTCCCTCTTTATGGGCATTTAAGCGGGCATTGGATAGGTATATGGAGGATAGTGGGTTAGTATAGGTTAGGTGGGCTTGGATCGGCGCAACATCGAGGGCCAAAGGGCCTGTACTGCGCTGTATTCTTCTATGTTCTATGCCTCTCATCATCTTGTATACCACGATGAAGTCACCTCTCATCCTTCTTAATTTCAATGAGAAAAATCCTAGCTTCTTTAACCTTTCTTCATAAGACATGCCTCCAGTCCAGGCAGCATCCTGATAAATCTCCCCTGTACCCTCTCTGAAGCTTCCACATCCTTCCTATAATGAGGTGACCAGAACTGAACACAATCTTCCAAGTGTGGTCTAAATGTGACTTTATTGAGCTGCAGCATAACCTTGCAGTATTTAAACTCATTCCCCTTGCGAATGAAAGCCAACAGACCATGCGCCTTCTTAACAATCGTATCTACTTGGGTGGCAATGTTGAGGGATCTATGGACGTGGACCCAAGATCCCTCTGTTCCTCCACACTGCCAAGAATCCTGCCTTTAAAGCTGTATTCTGCACTCAAATTCGACCTTACAAAATAAATCACTTCACACTTTTCCAGTTTGACTCCATCTGCCACTTATCAGCCCAGCTCTGCAACCCGTTGCAACCTGCAACAGCCCTCCACACTATTCACCACTCCACCAACCTTCATGTTATCAGCAAACTTACTAACCCACCCTTCTACTTTCTCATGCAAATCATTTATAAAAATCACAAAGAGCAGAGGTCCCAGAACAGATCCCTGTGGAACATCACTGGTCACCGAGCTCCACGCTGAATACTTTCCATCTACTACCACCGTCCGTCTTCTTTGGGCCAGCCAGTTCTGTATCCAGACAGACTGGTTTCCCTGTATCCCACGCCTCCTTACTTTCTGAATGAGCTGACCATGGGGAACCCTACCAAACGCCTTCCTAAAATCCACGTACGCCACATCCATTGCTTTACCTTCAATGTGTTTTGTCATATCCTGAAAGAACTCCATGAGGATTATGAGGCATGACCTGCCCCTCACAAAGCCGTGCTGACTATCTTGAATCAAACTATGTTTTTCCAAATAATCATAAATCCTGTGTCTCAGAATTCTCTTTATTAATTTGTAATTTCCAGGATTAACCCTATTCCCTTTCCTGAACAAGGGAATAACATTTGCCACCTTCCAATTATCTGGCACTACTCCACTACTGGCACTACTCCAGTGGACAGCGAGAACACAAGAACCATAGCCAAAGGCACAGCAATCTCTTCCCTCCCTGGCTCAGGGGTCTCCTCTATCCTCATGTTTTTCAAAATTTCCAGCACATCCTCCTCCCGCGAGCGTATCAACCTGTTTCGTGTTGTCCTCAGAAACATCAAGGTACCTCTCAGTCGTGAATACTAAAGCAAAATATTCATTAAGAACCTCCCCTACCTCTTCCAACTCCAGGCACAAGTTCCCTCCACTATCCCTGATCAGCCCTGCCCCCACTCTGGTCATCCTCTTGTTCCTCACATAAGTGTAAAACCTTCGGGTTTTCCTTAATCCTATCTGCCAAGGCTTTTTCGTATCCCCTTCTAGCTCTCCTAAGTCCATTCTTCAGTTCGTTCCTGACTACCTTGTAACCCTCTAGAACCCTGTCTGATCCTTGCCTCCTCAATCTTAAGTAAGCTTCCCTCTTCCTCTTGACTAGATGTTCCACATGCCTTGTTACCCAAGGTTTCTTCACCCTACCATCCCTTCCTTGCCTCAGTGGGACAAACCTATCCAGCTCTATCAGCAAGTGCTCCCTAAACATCTTCCACATTCTGTTGTGCATTTCCCTGGGAACATCTGTTCCCAATGTAGGTGCCCCAGTTCTGTCCTAATAGCAGTGTAATTCCCTCTCCCTGAATTAAATACTTTCCCATTCGATCTACTCCTATCCCTCTCCATGACTATCATACAGGTGATCACTATCATTGAAATGCTGTGACACCTGGCCAGGTTCGTTGCCAAGCACCAAATCCAATATGGCCTCCCCTTTAGTCGACCTATCTACATATTGAATCTACATAATGACAAACTCTGCTCCATCCAAACTATTAGCACAATGGAGTTTCCAGCCAATATTAGGGAAGTTAAAGTCACTCACGAGAATAACCCTGTTACTTCTGCACCTTTCCAAAATCTGCTTCCCAACCTGCTCTTCTGTGTCTCTGTTGCTATTGGGGAGGGGGTATCAAACTCTCCTAATAAAGTGACTGCTCCTTTCCTATTCCTGACTTTCACCCATTCTGACTCTGTAGACAAACCTTCCTTGACGAGCTCCCTTTCTGCAGCCGTGATTCTAGCTCCCACTACGCACCCGGATCAATGAATTCAACACGCATCGCGACATGGAACTTTTCTTCTGCAGCTTCCACCTCCATGTTTACTTTTGCCATCATGCTACCAACATATTCCATCCACTTGGACAGCCCGTGCTGGTTTGTTACCTGCCCTTGATCTCTTCATTTCCACCTGCCGCCATGACATTGACCACCTCAACCTGTCCACCCCTGCTCCCCCACTCCAACCTCTCACCCTCACAATACACAGCCCTCCACTCCCTCTGCTCTAACCCTAACCTCACCATCAGACCAAGGGGTGGGCGCAATGGTAGTTTGGCGCACCGATCTCTATACCACTGAAGGCAGACACCAACTCATGGACACCACCTCCTACTGCCCCCTTGACCACAACTTCACCTCCAATCACCAAACTATCATCTCCCAGACCATCCACAACCTCATCACCTCAGGGGATCTCCTACCCACCAACAGCCTTCAACCACATAGTCTGGGAACTCCCTGCCACTGGGTTCTACCTCTTACCTAAAATTCGCAAACCTGACTGCCCCGCTCAACCCATTGTCTCACCCTGCTCCTGCCTCACCAATCTTACCTCTGCCTACCTTGACAGTGTCCTGTCCCTCCTGGTCCAGGATCTCCCTACGTACATTCGGGATACCACCCACACCCTTCACCTCCTCCATAGCTTTCGTTTCCCCAGTCCCCATTGCCTCATCTTTCATGGACATCCAGTCCCTGTACACATCCATCTTCCATGATGAAGGCCTCCAAGCCCTACGTTTCGTCCTCTCCTGCCAACCCAACCAGTATCCTTCCACTGACACACTCATTCGATTGGCTGAACTGACATTGACTTTAGTAAGGCGTTTGATAAGGTTCCCCATGGTAGATTAATGGAGAAAGTAAAGTCACATGGTGTGCAGGGTGTTCTAGCGAGGTGGATAAAGAACTGGTTGAGCAACAGGAGACAGAGAGTAGTAGTTGAAGGGAGTTTCTCGAAATGGAGAAAGGTGACCAGTGGTGTTCCACAGGGATCAGTGCTGGGGCCACTGTTGTTTGTGATATACATAAATGATCTGGAAGAGGGCACTGTTGGTATGATCAGCAAGTTTGCAGATGACATGAAGATTGGTGGAGTAGCAGAAAGCATAAGGGACTGTCAGAGAATACAGGAGGATATAGATAGACTGGAGAGTTGGGCAGAGACGTGGCAGATGGTGTTCAATCCAGGCAAATGTGAAGTGATGCATTTTGGGAAGTCTAATTCTAGAGCGAATTATACAGTGAACGGAAGAGCCTTGGGAAAAGTTGATGGGCAGAGAGATCTGGGAGTACAGGTCCATTGTACCCTGAAGGTTGCTGCACAGGTGGATAGAGTGGTCAAGAAGGCATATAGTATGTTTGCCTTCATTGGAAGGGATATCGAGTATAAGAGCTGGCAAGTCATGTTAAAATTACTCAAGACATTGGTTTGGCTGCATTTAGAATACTGTGTACAGTTCTGGTCGCCACATTACCAAAAGGATGTGGACGCTTTAGAGAGGGTGCAGTGAAGGTTTACATGGATGTTGCCTGGTATGGAAGGTGGTAGCTATGAAGAGAGGTTGAGTAGGTTAGGGTTATTTTCATTAGGAAAAAGGAGATTGAGGGGGGACCTGATCGAGGTTTACAAAATCATGAAGGGTATAGACAGGGTGGGTAGAGACAAGCTTTTTCCCAGGGTGAAGGATTCAATAACGAGAGGTCATTCTTTCAAGATGAGAGGTGGAAAGTTTAAGGGGATACACGTGGCAAGTACTTTACACAGAGGGTGGTGGGCATCTGGAACACGTTGCCAGCAGAGGTGGTAGAGGCAGGCACGGTAGATTCATTTAAGATGCGTCTGGACAGATGCATGAGTAGGTAGGGAGCAGAGGGATACAGATGCTTAGGAATGGGCAATAGGTTTAGATAGTAGGTTTGCATCGGCTCAGGCTTGAAGGGCTGAATGGCCTGTAAACTTTCTTTATTCTTTGAACTGGTCCTCACCCTCCACATTTTATCCTTCGAATCATCCCACTTTTTCCAGATCAAAGAGATAGCCATGGGCACCTGCATGGCCTCCAGCTCTGCCTTCCACTTTATCAGTTACGTGGAACAATCCATCTTCCACAGCTACACTAGCAACAACCCCCCAACCTTTTCCTCTGCTATGTCGATCACTGTATCAGCTCCACCTCGCCTTCCCACGAGGAGGTTGAACAGTTCATCAACTTCACAAACACCTTTCACCTGTACCATCTCAGACACCTCCATTTCCTTCCTGGACCTCTCCATCACCATCTCAAGCCACTGACTCAACACAGACACTTACTACAAACTCATCAACTCCCATAGCTACCTGGACTACACCTCCTCTCACAGCCCTTCCTGTTAAAATGCTATCCCTTATTCCCAATTCCTCCACCTCCACCGCATTTGCTCCCAGGCGCACCAATTCCACCATAGAACATCCCAGATGGTCGCCTTGTTCGTGGACCGCAATTCCCCCCCCCCCCGCCACATGGTCAATGATGCCCTCCAACGCATATCCTCCACTTCCCACATCACCACTCTTGAACCCCACCCCTCCAATCGCAACATGGATAGAACTCCCCCTGTCCTCACCTTCCACCCCACCAACTTCGGGAGAGAACGCATCATCCTCTGCTATTTCCACCATGTACAAATAGACTCCACCACCAGGGGTATATTTCCTTCCCCACCTTTATCTGCACTCTGCAGAGACCATTCCATCTGTGACTCCCTTGCACACCCCCCGCCAACCCACCCTCCACTCCCGGCACCTTCTCTTGCCACTGCAAGAGGTGTAAAACCTGCTCCCACATCTCTCCCCTCACCTCTATCTGAGGGCCCAAAGGATCCTTTCATATATGACAGAGATTTTCCTGCATATCCAAACATCTCATCTACTGTGTCCTTTGCTGTCGATGTGGTCTCCTCTACATCAGGAAGACAGGACGCCAACTTGTGAAACATTTTAGAAACAGCTCTGGGACATCTTTCGCCTTGGGACTTTCCAACAACATGGGATCAATGTCAATTACACTAGTTTCATCGTGCCCCCTCCTCCCAACCTACCCTAGATCCATACATTCGGGCAGTTGCTTTACCTGAAACACTACTTAAGTCGTGTCTCCCACCCATCCTCCTCCATTAACCAAAAAAAGATTGTGTGTGCCAATTTGGTACGGTTACTAGTTTTTTTTCAATAATCTCTTTGGGAATTTAGAAAGGTGGGACTGGATATTAGGGCAGTTGCATGCTCCTCCTGTCGGCTAACGGAGGTAGGGGTCTCCACGAGTGTCCCTGCTGACTTCCTCTGCGGGAAGTGCACCCAACACCAGCTCCTCAGAAACAGCATTAGGGAACCAGAGCTGGAGCTGGATGAAGTTTGGATCATTTGGGACACTGAGGAGCTAAGTGAGAGGAGTTACAGGGTGGTAGTCACATATCAGGTACAGGAAAAAGGTAGATGGGTAACAGTAGTAGACAGAAAGGAAACAGACAGATAGTGTAGGGATCCCCTGTGGCCGTTCCCCTCAACAACAACTGTACCGTTTTGTATACTGTTTGGGGGGATGACTCATCAGCGGTAAGCCATTGGGAACAGGTCTCTGGCACAGAGTCTGTCCCTGTTCTTCAGAAGGGAAGGAGGTAGAGGAGCAGAGCATTAGTCATTGGGGAGGTTCTTTGGGAATGAGAGACACTCACAGTTAATGTGTTGCCTCCCAAGTCCTAGGGTCCATGATGTCTCAGATCATGTTTTCGGGATCCCTGAAGGGGAGGGGGCGCAGCCCCAAGTTGTGGTCCACATCGGCACCAATGACATAGGGAGAAAGAGAGATGGGGAGAAATTCAGGCAGAAATTCAGGGCGCTAGGATGGAAGCTGGGAGTTAGAACAAACAGAGTTGTCATCTCTAGTTTGTTACCTGTGCCACATGATAGCAAGGCAAGAAATAGGGAGAGAGAGGAGTTGAATATGTGGCTACAGAGGTGGTGCAGGAGGGATGGATTCAGATACCTAGATAATTCAGAATTTGGGCTCATTCTGGGGTAGGTGGGACCTCAACAAATGGGATGGTCTACACCTGAACAGAGGAGTACACTATCCTGAGGTAGGGGAGTGGATGTTTGCTAATGTTATTCAGGAGAATTTAAACTAATTCAGCAGGCGGATGGGAACCCTGAATTGTAGCTCCAGTGTACAGCAGTTTGCGGGTAGTGAGGTCATGAATAAGGTTTCAATGTCGCAAGAGTGTATTGGCAGTCAGGAATGTGGTTTGAAGGGAAAGGGATTGAGGATCTGAAAAGTGACTACAGACAGTTAGATTGGAAGCTGAAGAGCAGGATGAGTAGAGTAGTGATCTCAGGTTTGCTATCGGTGCCACGAGATAGTGAGATGAGGAACAGTCAACAAATGCAGCTTAACACGTGGCTGCGAGGCTGGTGCAGGAGGGAGGGCTTCAGATACTTAGACCATTGGATACCTTCTGGGGAAGGTGGGATCTGTGGTGAAGGATGGGTTGCCCCTGAACTGGAGGGGTACAAATGTCCTGGGTGGGAGATGTGCTTGTGTGGTTCGGGAGGGTTTTAAACTAGTTTGGCAGGGGGGTGGGAATCAAAGCCACATGTCTGAGAGGGAGTCAGTTGCAGACGGGACAGTGACAGGATATATTGAATCTATCAGGAAGGTTTCTCAAGCGATAAAACAAAGGGATCAGTTAAAGTGTGTATGCTTTAATGCAAGGAGTGTCAGAAATAAGAGTGACGAACTCAGAGCATGGATCAGTACGTGGGACTACGATGTTGTGGCCATACGGAGACGTGGGTTTCACTGGGGCAGGAATGGTTGCTTGATGTTCCAGGGTTTAGAACATTTAAAAAGAACAGGGAGGGTGGAAAAAGAGGAGGGGGTGTAGCATTTCCAGTCAGTGAATGCATCACAGCTACAGAAACGAAGGTTGCTGAGGAAGGTTTGTCTACTGAGTCACTATGGGTGGAAGTTGGGAACAGCCACCGCAATGGGGGTTTACTACAGACCCCCTAATAGCAGTAGAGAGATTGAAGATCTCATAGGCGGGCAGATTCTGGAAAAATGTAGATGTAGCAGGGTTGTTGTTATGGGTGACTTCAACTTTCCCAATATCGACTGGAACCTCCTTAGTGCAGATGGTTTGGATGGAGTCAATATTGTCAGGTGTGTTCAGGAGGGTTTCCTTACTCAGTATGTAGACAGACCGATGAGGGGAGAGGCCACTTTGGATTTGGTGCTCGGCAACGAGCCAGGACAGGTGTCAGATCTCGCGGTGGGAGAGCACTTTGGTGACAGTGATCACAACTGCCTCACATTTAGCATAGCCTTGGAAAGTGAAAGGCGCAGTTACTGAGGGAAGATATTTAATTGGGGAGAAGGAAATTATGACGCTATCAGACATGAGTTGGGAAGTACAGACTGGGAGCAATTGTTCCACAGAAAGGGCACAGCAGACATGTGGAGACTATTTAAGGAGCAGTTGTGCAAGTGATGCACAAATTTGTTCCTCTGAGGCAGGTAAGAAGAGGTAAGATTAAGGAACCTTGGATGATGAGAACAGAGGAGTTTCTCGTTAAAAAGGAAGAAGGCAGCTTACATAAGGTGGAGGAAGCAAGGGTCTAGCACAGCTTTAGAGGATTATAGGCTTGCTAGAAAGGAGCTCAGAAATGGACTGAGGAGAGCCAGTAGGGGGCACAAGAAAGGCTTGGCAAGAAGGATTAGGGAGAATCCAAAGGCGTTTTATCTTTTGTGAGGAATAAGAGAATGATCAGGGAGAAGGTAGGGCCGATCAGGGATAGCGGAGGGAACTTGTGCGTGGAGTCTGAGCAGATAGGGGAAGCCCTAAATGAATTTTTTGTTCGGTTTTCACCAAGGAAAGGGAACTTGTTGTAAATGAAAATTTAGAGGAGCTGGGGTACAGACTTGACCAGATCAGGATTGATGAAGTTGATGTGCTGGAAATTTTGGAAAACATTAAGATTGTTAAGTCTCCAGGGCCAGACCAGATTTATCCTAGGCTGCTCCGAGAAGTGAGAAAGGAGGTTGCTAAGCCGCTGGCGAGGATATTTGCCTCCTCCCTCTCCACGGGAGTTGTACCTGAGGATTGAAAGGAGGCAAATGTTGTTCCTTTTTTCAAGAAGGGGAATAGGGAAATCCCTGGCAACTACAGACCAGTCAGTCTCATGTCTGTGGTCAGCAAGGTTTTGGAAAGAATTCTGAGGGAGAGGATGTTTGACTATTTGGCAAAGCGTAGCTGTTTTTAAAGGCAGTCAGCATAGTTTTGTGAGGGGCAGGTCATGCCTCACAAATCTTATTGAGTTCTTTGAGGAGGTGATGAGACAGTCAACGACAGTCGAGCAGTGGATGTGGTGGATATGGACATCAGCAAGGCATTTGATAGGGTTCCCCATGGTAGGCTCATTCATAAAGTCAGGAAGTATGGGATACAGGGAGATTTGACAATCTGGATTCAGAATTGGTTGGCTGACAGAAGGCAGAGAGTGGTTGCAGATGGAAAATATTCTGGCTGGAGGTCAGCATTGAGTGGTATCCCGCAGGGCTCTGTTCTTGGGCCTCTGCTCTTTGTAGTTTTTATAAATGACTTGAATGAGGGGTGTTTTAGTAAATTTGCAGATGACACAAAGGTTGGAGGTGTCATCGATAGTATAGAGGGCTCCTGCAGGCTGCAGCGCGACATAGACAGAATGCAGAGCTGGGCCGAGAAATGGCAGATGGAGTTCAACCTGGATAAATGCGAAGTGATGCATTTTGGAAGGTTGAACCTGAATGCTGAATATAGGATTAAAGACAGGATACTTGGCAGTGTGGAGGAACAGAGGGATCTGGGTGTGCAAGTACATAGATCCCTCAAAGTTGCCCACTCAAGTGGATAGGGTTGTTAAGGAAGCATATGGTACTTTAGCTTTCATTAACAGGGGTATTAAGTTTAAGAGCCACGAGGTTTTGCTACAGCTCTACAGGTCCCTGGTGAGACCACACTTGGAATATTGTGTCCAGTTCTGGTTGCCCTACTATAGGAAAGATACAGAGGCTTTGGAGAGGGTGCAAAGGAGGTTTACCAAGATGCTGCCTGGACTGGAGGGCTTGCCTTATGAAGAAAGGTTGAATAGGCTCAGAGTTTTCTCTCTGGAGAGAAGGAGGAAGAGAGGAGACCTGATCGAGGCATACAAAATAATGAGAGGAATAGATAGAGTCAATAGCCAGAGACTTTTCCCCAGGGCAGGATTGAGGGTATGAGAAGTCATAGTTTGAAGATATTAGGAGGAAGGTATAAAGGAGACGTCAGAGGTAGTTTTTTTACGCAGAGAGTTGTGAATGCATGGAATGCGTTACCAGCGGTGGTGGTGGAAGCAGAGTCATTGGGGACATTTAAGTGACTGCTGGACATGCACATGGATAGCAGTAAGTTGTGGGGGGCGTAGGTTGTTACTATATTTTACATTTGGATTAAATCTCGGCACAATATCGTGGGTCAATGGCCCTGTTCTGTGCTGTACTTTGCCACGTTCTACGTTCTTCAAGTGTGTCTACTTCAACGCCAGGAGCATTCAGAATAAGGTGGGTGACCTTCAGCATGGGTTGGTACCTGGGACTTTGATGTTGTGGCCACTTCGGAGACATGGATAGAGCAGGGACAGGAATGGTTGTTGCAGGTTCTGCAGTTTAGATGTTTTAGTAAGAACATGCAAGGTGGTAAAAAAGGGGGAGATGTGGCATTGTTAGTATGGTATAACAGTAGCAGAAAGGATCTTTGATGAGGACTCATCAACTGTGGTAGTATGGGCTGAGGTTAGAAAATGAGAGGTCACTCTGTTGGGAGTTTTCTATAGGCCTCTGAATAGTTCCAGAGATGTACAGGAAAGGACAGCAAAGATGACTCTGGATAGGAGTGAGAGTAACAGGGTAGTTGTTATGGGGTCTTTAACTTTCCAAATATTGACTGGAAATGCTATAGTTTGAAGACTTTAGATGGGTAATTTTTTTGGCCAATGTGTACCAGAGGGTTTCCTTAGACACTAAGCATTTGCTAATGAAGTCTGTGACAGCGATGCGTACCTGTTTCAGCTTTTACTGACTACTTAAACATGGTCCCATCCACTGATTCCAAGCAGTCCTGGAGATGTTCTTCCACAGCGTCAAACAGGATCCTTCTGTTTCAGGTACTGCTTCTCTGGTGGGAGGAGGATCACAATGTCGTAATCTGATTTTTGTACATGTGGATGGGGGAGAGAGCTGTAGGAATCTTTGGTTGTGTAGCGGTGGGCCAGGATGTTAGTCCTCGAGTGGGGTAGGAGACGTGTTGGTGGTAACTTGGCAGCATCCTCTTGAGTTTGGCCTGTTTGAAGTTGCCCACCATGTTGAATGGGGCCTCGGGGAATTTTGTCTCGAGGGTGTTTGTGGTGGTGTAGATCACGTTTAGGGCATTCCTCACATCCCCATGGGGTGGGATGTTGACTGCTGTCAAGATGGCAGAGATGAATTCGTGGCAGGTAGTAGGGTCACCATTTTACTGTAAGGTATTATAGATCTGGGGTGCAGTGGCTTGTTAGGGTCACTACAACTGAGCATCAGGAGGTGTTGATCAGGAAGCATACCCTACCACCCTTTACCTTACCCAAGGACACAGTGCAGTCCATCTGGTCCATGGAGAACCTATCGGCTTGCAAGGCACAATCAGTGATAACAGGAGTGTCTCCATAAAACAGAGTAAACAGCAGAGTCCTGTCTTCCAGGGGGAACTAAGTTGAGATCTGAGTTCTTCCTGTTTGTTTTCAATAGCTTGGACTTTTGCTTGGAGCATGCTGGGGAGGAGGGACTTGAAACGACATTGTTTCGGTTTCACCTGCAGGTCAGGGTGTCTTCCATGTTTCCTTGTGTGTTTGTTGTATCTGGATGTCCCTGTTAGCCTGTAGTGTGAGTCTGCTGCTCCAGCAGGTAACTAAGTCAGGTCTGGTCAGGCTGGCTCTCCCCGAAGGGGGGATGCCCTAAGGTTGTAGTTCAAGGCTGGGCTGGTCAGGTCGGGTCTCCCTGGGATTGAGAACTCATGGGATCAGGGACCAGGCCTGGGCTGGTCAGGCCAGCTCGGAGTCATGTCGCTGCCCAGGCTGATTCCGTTCTGGGTTGGGGTCGGGTCGCTGCAGAGTCAGGGATCAGATCTTGGTTCCAGGGATCTTCGTGGATCCTGCAGGAAGTTGGTAGGTTTGCCCTGGACCTGTGAATCCTGTGTCGGTAGTACTCCGGTCTGGACAATATAGGATCCTCAGACCTCTAAGTAGATTTAAAAGAACATTATTAGTAATTTTTATAGACTTAGAATTTAGGTTTAAAAGTGTGGAACCATTATAAGAAATATTAGAGTAAGACCTGCTGTAGGGAGCTCTCAAAGAGTCGCTCTGTGTTTGTGCTATCTTGACATCACCATTCAATTTCAATTGCACCCTCGAGAGGCGGGACCAAGGCGGTACATAGAAGAGTTCAGCATCGATGAGGAAGTTGAGGGACTTGGCTCACATCTTTGACTTGGTAGACATCTGGTGAAATCTCTATCCCTATTCCATCGTCTTCCTCTTTGAGGCCTGGGGTCGTTGTATCTGGAATTGACCGCCTTTACATTTCCAGGGCGTACGGCAGCTTTTGTTCCAAAAGCCTCCATATGTCAGGTACCGTTCTCCGATCACAGCCTGGTATGGGCGGAGCTTGTTCCATTCAGTGCCAGGACATGGTCAGTGTACTGGCACCTTAACAACCTGCTGCTGGATGATGAGTGGTTCTAGAACTCGTTTTGTCACTTCTGGACTGGCTATAGGAGGAGGCTGTCGTAGGATATGGGTAAGACTCATGTCCATGTCCTCTGTCAGAAGTATGCATGGGGGTTGTGGAAGTGGCGAAAATCCAGGACTGAGCGGTTGGAGAAAGGGTTGGTCGCATGTGTGTGTACGTGCGATCGTGTGCCCAGTTCCTTCGACTGCGGCTCCCCCATTTACTCACTGGGGGAAAAAAGCACGCAGTCTTCCAGCAGCTCCTTGTGCTGTGAGCTGACAATGGATCCCTTGTCTTATGTCTGGAGGCCATCAGAACCCAAGTGAGGGACTATTATAGGGCACTCTTCTCTCCGGATCTGTCCGGTGAGGAAGCTCTCAAAGTTGTGTGGGAGGACCTGCTGCAGGTCAGCCCCAAGGGTACTGAGAGGCTCGATACCCCTCTGAACTTGGAGGAGCTGAACAGTGTCCTCGCTGGTCTTTCCATGGTGTTCTTCAGGTGTTCTGGGATGTCAGGGGAGAGCTATGTGTGAGTCCTGGAGGAATATATTGTGACTGGAGAGATGTCCCTTTCTTGGTGCAGGGCCATCATCACTCTATTGCCGAAGAAGGGAGATCTCTTCAAAGTTTGGGAGAAGATTTGTAGCTCGGGTGCTCGAGTGGGAGACTGTGTATTGATCGGAAGAGATAGGAGAGGTCTTGAATGAGTACTTTTCTTCAGTATTTACGAATGAGAGGGACAGTATTGTTGAAGAGGAGAGTGTGAAACGGACTGGTAAGCTAGAGGAGATACTTGTTAGGAAGGAAGATGTGTTGGACATTTTGAACAACTTGAGGATAGACAAGTCCCCCGGGCCTGATGGGATATATCCTAGGATTATGTGGGAAGCAAGAGAGGAAATTGCAGTACCGTTGGCAATGATCTTTTCATCTTCACTGTCAACGGGGGTGGTACCAGGGGACTGGAGAGTGGCGAATGTTGTGCCCCTGTTCAAAAAAGGGAATAGGGATAACCCCGGGAATTACAGGCCAGTTAGTCTTACTTCGGTGGTAGGTAAAGTAATGGAAAGGGTACTGAGGGATAGGATTTATGAGTATCTGGAAAGGCACTGCTTGATTAGGGACAGCCAGCACGGATTTGTGAGGGGTAGGTCTTGCCTTACAAGTCTGATTGAATTCTTTGAGGAGGTGACCAAGCATGTGGATGAGGATAGAGCAGTGGATGTAGTATACATGGATTTTAGTAAGGCATTTGATAAGGTTCCCCATGGTAGGCTTATGCGGAAAGTCAGGAGGCATGGGATAGAGGGAAATTTGGCCAATTGGATAGAAAACTGCCAACCGGTCGAAGTCAGAGAGTGGTGGTAGATGGTAAATATTCAGCCTGGAGCCCAGTTACAAGTGGAGTTCCGCAGGGATCAGTTCTGGGTCCTCTGCTGTTCGTAATTTTTATTAATGACTTGGATGAGGGAGTCGAAGGGTGGGTCAGTAAATTTGCAGATGATACGAAGATTGGTGGAGTTGTGGATAGTGAGGAGGGCTGTTGTCGGCTGCAAAGGGACTTAGATATGATGGAGAGCTGGGCTGAGGAGTGGCAGATGGAGTTCAACCCTGCCAAGTGTGAGGTTGTCCATTTTGGAAAGACAAATAAGAATGCGGAATACAGGGTTAACGGTAGGGTTCTTAGTGAGGTGGAGGAACAGAGGGATCTTGTGGGGTCTATGTTCATAGATCTTTGAAAGTTGCCACTCAGGTGGATAGAGCTTGCAAGAAGGCCTATGGTGTATTAGCGTTCATTAGCAGAGGGATTGAATTCAAGAGTCGTGAAGTGATGTTGCAACTGTACAGGACTTTGGTTAGGCCACATTTGGAGTACTGTGTGCAGTTCTGGTCGCCTCACTTTAGGAAAGATGTGGAAGCTTTGGAGAGGGTGCAGAGAAGATTTACCAGGATGTTGCCTGGAATGGAGAATAGGTCGTTCGAGGATAGGTTGAGAGTGCTAGGCCTTTTCTCGTTGGAACGGCGAAGGATGAGGGGTGACTTGATAGAGGTTTATAAGATGATCAGAGGAATAGATAGAGTAGACAGTCAGAAACTTTTCCCCGGGTACAACAGAGTGTTACAAGGGGACATAAATTTAAGGTGAAGGGTGGAAGGTATAGGGGAGATGTCAGGGGTGGGTTCTTTACCCAGAGAGTGGTGGGGGCATGGAATGCGCTGCCTGTGGGAGTGGTAGAGTCAGAATCTTTGGTGACCTTTAAGCAGCAATTGGATAGGTACATGGATGGGTGCTTAAGCTAGGACAAATGTTCGGCACAACATCTGTCAGAAGTATGCATGGGGGTTGTGGAAGTGGCGAAAATCCAGGACTGTACTGTATTGTTCTATGTTATATGTTCTATGTTGTGGTTCTGTTCGCCGAGCTGGGAATTTGTGTTGCAGACGTTTCATCCCCTGTCTGGGTGACATCCTCAGTGCTTGGGAGCCTCCTGTGAAGCGCTTCTGTGATGTTTCCTCCGGCATCAAACCACTACAAATGCCGGAGGAAAGATCACAGAAGCGCTTCACAGGAAGCTCCCAAGCACTGAGGATGTCACCTAGACAGGGGATGAAACTTCTGCAACACAAATTCCCAGCTCGGCGAACAGAACCACAACAAGGGAGATCTCTGTTTGTTCAAGAATTAGTGTCTGATCTCCCTCCTCAGCACGGCCTACATAACCGTTGCTCGGGTCCTTTTGACTCCCTTTGGCACTGTGCTGTACTACATGATCCACCAAGACTAGTCCTATCCTATTCTGGACCGGAGCATCCACAACATCTACCTTGTCCAGGATATGATCCATTATTCCCAGAGGGCTGGCCTGTCGAGCACCTTTCTCTCCCTTGATCAGGAAAGGTGTTCAACAGGGTAGAAAGTGAATATCTGCTCGGGATTCTGTGAATATTTGGGCTCAGGACGTACTTTGTCCCCTGAATCTGCGGAGTGCCTCGTGAAGGTTAATGGGTCCCTGACAGAGCCTGTACACCCTGGGAGAGGAGTGCGTCAGGGCTTCCGCCAGTCTGACCAGCTTTACTCTGTGTGGAGCCATTACTGCGCCTCTTCCATAAAGTGGATGTGGGGTTTGGCTCTGCACGTGCTGGGGCTGGAGATGGTTCTTTCAACATACACCATCAGCTGTGTTCCACATGGTCAGAGACCTAGCTGACCTGTGGAGGATGCACAAGTGCCAGGAGATCTACTCTGTGGCACCCTCCTCAAGGTTCAACCATTGTTTGGGACTTCAGGTTGGTCCATGTCAGATGGACCATTTGTCAGAGGGATTCTGGTGCTTCACATGGGTACCACTCACCTCCTCTACCCCAGAGTCCATCTTTGCCTTGCTGAAGAATTGGCACAAATTGGAAAGCAAGGTGACTGCTCCCCCAACACACTGTACGGGACTGCTCCAAATGTTGTCCTACAGGCTGGTCATAAACCAGCTGGTGGCCACCATTTTGTGGTACCAACTGGTTACTTTGGTCCCTTCCTGGCTTTGTCACTGCCATCTGGGAAAAGCTTGTTGAGTTTTTCTGAGTCAATGGGTAACATTGGGTCATTGCTGTGGTTTGGAGTCTCCAGCTTGAGGAGGGTGGTCAGGCATTGGTGTGCCTTTGCATCAGGTAGTGCCTTTCCACTTTCAGACCTGGCAGCGAGAGCTTTACTCTGAACCTCCTCCAAGATGGTGCACCCTGATGACCTATTTGTTCTGTTGGGAGTGTGGCCTCTGTTACGACTGTAGAGTGGTCCCAGCCTCGGATCTTCTTCCAAGAATGCTGACTTTTATCTGGACCTGATCACAGTCTGAGCTATGGTCAACTTGTTAGATTAGATTACTTACAGTGTGGAAACAGGCCCTTCGGCCCAACAAGTCCACACTGATCCTCCGAAGCACAACCCACCCAGACCCATTCCCTTACATTTACCCCTTCACCTAACACTATGGGCAATTTAGCATGGCCAATTCACCTAACCTACACATTTTTGGGTGGAAACCGGAACATCCACAGGAAACCCATGCAGACACGGGGAGAATGTGCAACACCACACAGTCAGTTGCCTGAGGCGGGAATTGAACCCGGGTCCCCATGGTAGGCTACTGCAGAAAATACGGAGATATGGCATTGAGGGTGAGTTGGAGGTTTGGATTAGAAATTGGCTGGATGGAAGAAGACAGAGGGTAGTAGTTGATGGCAAAGTTTCTTCATGGAGTGCCGTCACTAGCGGTGTTCCACAAGGATCTGTTTTGGGACCATTGCTGTTTGTCATTTTTATAAATGACCTGGAAGAGGGGTTAGAAGGTTGGGTGAGCAAGTTTGCGGATGATACGAAAGTCGGAGGAGTTGTTGACAGTGAGGAAGCATGTGGCAGGTTACAGCAGGATATAGAGAAGCTGCAGAGCTGGGCAGAAAGGTGGCAGATGGAATTCAATGTAGCTAAGTGCGAGGTGATTCACTTTGGGAAGAATAACAAAAAGATGGGGTACTGGGCTAATGGTCGGATACTTGGTAGTGTGGATGAGCAGAGGGATCTTGGTGTCCATGTACACAGATCTCTGAAAGTTGCCACCCAGGTAAATAGTGCGGTGAGGAAGGCATATGGCGTACTGGCTTTTATTGGTAGAGGAATTGAGTTCCGGAGTCTTGAGGTCATGATGCAGTTGTATAAGACTCTGGTACGGCCGCATCTGGAATATTGTGTGCAGTTTTGGTCGCCATACTATAGGAAGGATGTGGAGGCGTTGGAACGGGTGCAGAGGAGGTTTACCAGGATGTTGCCTGGTATGGAAGGAAAATCGTATGAGGAAAGACTGAGACACTTGGGGCTGTTTTCATTAGAGAAGAGAAGGTTTAGGGGTGACTTGATTGAGGTGTACAAGATGATTAGGGGGTTAGATAGGGTCGACAGTATGAACCTTTTCCCGCGTATTGAGTCGGGTATTACAAGGGGGCATAGCTTTAAATTAAGGGGGGGTAGATATAGGACTGATGTTAGGGGTAGGTTCTTCACTCAGCGAGTCGTTAGTTCATGGAATGCCCTGCCAGTAACAGTGGTGGACTCTCCCTCTTTATGGGCATTTAAGAGGGCATTGGATAGGTATATGGAGGATAGTGGGTTAGTGTAGTTTAGGTGGGCTTGGATCGGCGCAACATCGAGGGCCCAAGGGCCTGTACTGCGCTGTATTCTTCTATGTTCTATGTTCTATGTCTCTGGCGCTGTGAGGCAGCAGTGCTAACCACAGTGCCACCGTGCCGCCCACAGAGCTATCTGTCTAAGGGAGTGTTGCTTCTAACAGGGAGCTGCTACTCAACAGCACTTTCCTCCTTGAGCACGGTTTGTGCTGGCCAAGGGAGCAGAGAGCTCGGGATGCAGGGCTCACCAGAGTCAGGGCCGCATTGGATGGGAGAGGAATGGGCCGGATGATGCTGGCACAGTTGGCCGCGAGGACGTCCGTCCACCTCCAGTTGGTGACTGGAGCCTTTCAGAGCCTGATAGACAAGGCTTTCAGCCTCACACACACTCGAGGTGGTTCAGGTATGCCATGGAAGTCTGTACAAACTGACCCCAGTCTGTCTGGAACTCGACATCGGAACTCCTCCGTGACGTGGTGCCCCACGATCTGAGCCATCTCTGTGACATCCTTCTATTGCCCTTGCGAATTGCTCTGCAGAGTTATCCATCCAGGTTGATGGTACACACTCTGCATTGCTACTCCTTCACCCACTGCCCACACACACCTTGGCGTGATGTTTTGCCCTCTGGTGGCAGAGATCCCCAGTGGAGAGCCCTCTACAAAGGCATCCTCCCCTCTTGCCTCAGGGTCTGGGGTGGAGAGTGTTGCACACGGGCAGTCCCATGTAATGGGCTACTGAGCAAGTTTACCTGGAGCCAGACCACATGCACGTTCTGTGGCCTGGAGGAGATGGTCTTCCACTTCTATGTTGAGTGTGTTCATCTGTAGCTCCTTTTTGAGATTTTTGAAGAGGTTGCTATTGAAATTTTGATTGTACTTCAGCTCTACACTCCTGATATACGGACATCAGTGTGGGAAGGGGTAGACAGTCCAAGCTCCTGGGCCTGGCCAAGATGGTCATTAGCAGATCCAAGCAGCAGGCTGAAGAGGAATTTGTTGTTCCTGACTGTCTTCCCCTCTTTTGCGGTTATATCTGCGCTCAGGTGCTCCTGAGCAGGAAGATGCCCTGCTCACTGATATGCTAGAGACCTTTCAGGACCACTGGGTACCACAGGAGCTGGAGTGCATTACCAACCTGGATAATGATATTCGTATTTAGTTAATTGTTTCTGTAGTGTGAGTTTGTTTTGCCTTTTGAGTTTGTGTTGGTTTTCATGGGGACCGGTGTGAGGGGATTTTGTCTGTAGTTGAAATGAGCTGGGGAATGTCATCTTTATTTTAAACAATTGCCGTCCACTTCCTAGGAGTATTCGATTAGGACAGAATAGAGGTGATAAATTTATTTAGTTGTTGATTTGTTTATTTATTTGTTTCCTTTGATTTTGCTTGGGTTTAATTTTATTTTGCCCTCCTGCAGTCCTTGCCCAAAACTGGTTGATCGGGTTGGAATTAAGGGACAGCCATTTTTCTTGATTTGACTTGATTTATTGTTGTCACATGTATCTGAGTACAGTGAACAGTTTTGTTTTGCATGCAGTCCAGGCAGATTGTAACTCACAAGGACATACAGATCATAGAGTGATTGAACAGAGTGAAGAATACAAGTTTTGGCTGCACAGAAGGTGTAACAAAATCATGATCAACATTAGATTTGAAATTTGAGAGTCTAACAACTGTGGGGAAGAAGCTGTTCTTGAATGTGTTGATACATTAGTTTGAGCATCTGTATCTTTTGCCCGATTGAAGAGGTTAGAAGAGATTATAATTGAGCAGGGAGGGGACCATGATGATTTTAGCTGCGCTTTCATGACCATGAGAGATGGAGGTGTAATCACTGGATGGGAGTTTGGCTTGCGTGATGGACTGGGCTGTGTTCGCAACTCACTGTAGTTTTACATGGTCCTTGGCAGAGCACTTGCCGTACCAAGTCGTGTTGTACCCAGATCAGATACTCTCTGTGATGCATCTGTGAACATTGGTGAGGATCCTTATGGACATGGTGAATTTCCTTAGCCTCCTGAGGAAGAGGAGGTGTTGTTGTATCTCCCTGACTGTCTCTACGTGGGTGGTCCATGACTGTTTGTTTGTTTGTTTGTTGTAGTCACTTGTCACTCCCAGGAATGTGGTGCTCTGGATCCCCTCCAGCTCAGCGCCATTGCTGGAGATGGGGGCATGTCCTCCTCCTTTCTTCCTGAAGTTGATCAGCAGCTCTTCTGTTTTGCAGATATTGAGGGAGAGATTGTTATCTTTACACCAAACCCTCTGTCTCCTTCCTGTATTTTGTCTCGTCATTGTTTGACATCCGGCCTACAACAGTGGTGACATTAGCGAACTTGTAAATGGAGTGAGGATGAAATTTAGCCATGCGGTGATGAGTGGACAGAGATTACAGTAAGGGGCTGAGTACACATCCTTGCAAGGTGATGGTATTGAAAATGTTTGCTTGTCGATTTGTCTTTGTTTTTTCCCAGAGTAATTAGGTCTTTAATTCTGTTTTGAAAAAGTAGAGAGGGCTTTGCTCTGTGTTTCACCTGGTGCTCACCCATACCAGGAGTGTCTCATGTGGGCAGTGCTCCGGGCTCTTGGTTTTCTGTTTACACCTTTCATTTTAAACAGGTAGAGGATTGTTTTATGGCCTGGAGGTGGTATTCAGGGATTGGTTCTGGGTCCACTTTTGTTTTCATTTACATAAAATATTTGGTTGGAAATATAGGAGGCATGATTACTAAGTTTTCAAATGACACCAAAGTTGGTGGTAGAGTGGATAGTGATAGTGGGCGGCACGGTGGCACAGTGGCTAGCACTGCTGCCTCACAGCGCCAGAGACTCGGGTTCAATTCCCACCTCAGGCGACTGCCTGTGTGGAGTTTGCACATTCTCCCCGTGTCTGCATGGGTTTCCTCCGGGTGCTCCAGTTTCCTCCCACAGTCCAAAGATGTGCAGGTTAGTTGAATTGGCCATGCTAAATTGCCCATAGTGTTAGGTGAAGGGATAAATGTAGGGGTATGGGTAGGTTGCGCTTCGGCAGGTCGATGTGGACTTGTTGGGCCAAAGGGCCTGTTTCCACACTAAGTAATCTAAAAAAAAAGGTTAACCAAGCTTATAAAGAAATCTTGATCAATTGGGATAATGGGCTGAGGAGTGACAGATGGAGTTTAATTTGGATAAATGCAAGGTATTGTGTTTTGATAAAATGAACAAGGACAGAACTTATCCAGTTAATGGTAGGGCCCTGGGTAGTGTTATTGAATGGAGAGACCTAGAGGTTCAGATACATAGTTCTTTGAATCTGAACTATTGCAGGTAGACAGGGTGGTTAAGAAGGTATTTAGTACGTTTGCCCTCATTGTGAGACCATTGAGTACCGGAGTTGGGAAGTCATGTTGAGGTTGTACAGGGCATTGATGAGGTTTCTGTGTCCAGTTCTTGTTGCTCTGCTATCAGAAGGATACTGTAAGATTTAGCAGGATGTTGCTAGGACTGGAGAGTTTGCATTATAAGGAGAACATGGATAGACGAGCATATAGGTGAGAGGAGAAAGATCTAAAAGGGATTGAGGGACCATTTTTTTACACAGAGGGTGGTTCAGATGTGGAATGGACAGCCAGAGGAAGTGGTGCAGGTGGGCACAATTACAATACTTAAGAGACAGTTGCATGAATAGGAAAGGTTTCGAGACATATGGGCCAAACACAGGCAAGTGGGGCTAGTTTACATTGGGAAACTTTGTCAGCATGGATGAGTTGTACTGAAGGTTCTGTTGCACTGCTCTGACTCCATGACTCTGTGAAAGGACGTCCATAGTCGATGCATAACTGAGTCTACTGTTTACCTGGCCATTCCCATGAATATGGAAAAGCTGCTGGAAGTCATTTTTGTCTTTATTGGCACTCTGAGCTGCATTGGTGGGGACAGTGCCATGTCTGCATCAAGTCCTGGCCATAAGTTCTCACCAACATTTTCATTTTGGAAACCCACGGGTGACCCTGGTAGAGTTCAGCCAGTATCTAGTGACAAACTTTGCTCCCCATAATAACATGCTATCCTGTACTGTGATCTGGTTTCTTCAGACCCAAAAAAGGTTTCATCCCTGGATGTGTTTAGATTAGATTAGATTCCCTACAGTATGAAAACAGGCCCTTCAGCCCAACAAGTCCACATAGACCCCAGGTGCTGTGAGCCACCGTGCTGCCCACCGCAGTAGCCATTTGGTTTCCCCCATCACAACTAGCTGTTTCAGTTTTGTCAGAACCCGATCTTTGTATCTAAAGTATGATATTGTTAGCTGTGACTGGAAGTATATCCAGAAAATTTGAAATTTACGGACTCTTGCAGTGGTGATACCACCAGCCGAATGTATCCGCATTTGTTATTTAGCTTCCTGGGTAATGTTCCAACTTGTAATTATAGATGCTTCTTATTACAGCCCAACACTAAATTTGGCTTGAAGCTATGGATGGCAATGTCTCATCCTCTTTCAGTAGACTTAGCAGGGGTTTGTTATTATTACAGATTTACACACATTAAGGTATTGGTGGAATTTCTTGACTCCAAACTCGACCACCAAATCTTCTGGGTGTATTTCTGCTCTGCATTAGCCAAAGTCCTGGATGCATACCTGATATCTACCCCAGTTATTGAGAGAGGCAAGAGAGGGGATTGCTGGGGCCTTGATCAAGACCTCACTAGCCACTGGATTGGTCCTGGAGGGCTGGCAAGTATCTAATGTTGTTCCTCTGTTCAAGAAAGATTGGAGGTGTCGTTGACAGTATAGAGGGCTGTTGTAGGCTGCAGTGGGACATTGACAGGATGCAGAGATGGGCTGAGAGGTGGCAGATGGAGTTCAACCTGGATAAATGCGAGGTGATGCATTATGGAAGGTCGAATTTGAAAGCTGAGTACAGGATTAAGGATAGGATTCTTGGCAGTGTGGAGGAACAGAGGGATCTTGGTGTGCAGGTACATAGATCCCTTAAAATGGCCACCCAAGTGGACAGGGTTGTTAAGAAAGCATATGGTGTTTTGGCTTTCATTAACAGGGGGATTCAGTTTAAGAGTCGTGAGATCTTGTTGCAGCTCTATAAAACTTTGGTTAGACCGCACTTGGAATACTGTGTCCAGTTCTGGTTGCCCTACTATAGGAAAGATGTGGATGCTTTGGAGAGGGTTCAGAGGAGGTTTACCAGGATGCTGCCTGGACTGGAGGGCTTATCTTATGAGGAGAGGTTGACTGAGCTCGAACTTTTTTCATTTGAGAAAAGGAGGAGGAGAGGGGACCTAATTGAGATATACAAGATAATGAGAGGCATAGATAGAGTCGATAGCCAGAGACTATTTCCCAGGGCAGAAATGACTAACACGAGGGGTCATAGTTTTAAGCTGTTTGGCGGAAAGTATAGAGGGGATGTCAGAGGCGGGTTCTTTACACAGAGAGTTGTGAGAGCATGGAATGCATTGCTAGCAGCAGTTGTGGAAGCAAGGTCATTGGGGACATTTAAGAGACTGCTGAACATGCATATGGTCACAGAAATGTGAGGGTGCTTACATGAGGATCAGTAGTTGGCACAACATCGTGGGCTGAAGGGTCTGTTCTGTGCTGTACTGTTCTATGTTCTAAGAAGGGAAATTATAGATAATTCAGGAAACTATAGACTAGTCAGTCTCATATCAGTGGTTGGGAAGCTATTCAAGAGAATTCTTAATGATAGGATATACATACATTTGAAAACACAAGGCCTAATGAGAGACAATCAGCATGATTTTGTGCAGTGCAGGTCATCTCTTACTAACTTGATTGAATTTTTTGAGGAAGTTACAAAGGTACTTGGTAAGGTTGGAGCAATGGATGTTGTCGACATGGATTTTAGTAAGGCTTTCGACAAGGTCCCTTGTAGAGTCAAAGAGTCATAGAGATGTACAGCACCGAAACAGACCCTTTAGTCCAACTTTTCCATGCCGACCAGATATCCTCACCGAATCCAGTCCCATTTGCCAGCACTTGGCCCATAATCCCTCTAAAACCTTCCAATTCACATACCCATCCAGATGTCTTTAAATGCTGTAATATTCCAGCCTCCACCACTTCCTCTGGCAGCTCATTCCATACACACACCACCCTCTACATGAAAACATTGCCCCTTAGGTCCCTTACATATATTTCCCCTCTCACCCTAAACCTATGCCCTCTAGTTCTGGACTCCCCCACCCCAGAGAAAAGATTTTGTCTATTTTCCCTATCTATGCCCCTCATGATTTTATAGACCTCTATGAGGTCACCCCTCAGCCTCCGATGCTCCAAGGAACATAGCCCCTGCCCATTCAGCCTCTCCCTATTTCTCAAATCCTCCAACCCTGGCAATGTCCTTGTAAATCTTTTCTGAACCCTTTCAAGTTTCACAATATCCTTCCCATAGGAAGGAGACCAGAATTGCATGCAGTATTCCAAAAGTGGCCAAACCAATGTTCTGTACAGCCACAACATGACCTCCCAACTCCTGTACTCAATACTCTGACCAATAAAGGAAAGCATACCAAACACCGCCTTAGTTATCTCGCTAACGTTAAGGGCATTTAAATGGGCATTGGAATACATATGGGTAATAATGGAACAGTATAGGTTAGATGAAAATTGGATTATTTTCACAGGTCAATGCAACATCAAGGGCTGAAGGGCCTGTACGGTGCTGCAACATTCTGTGTTCACAATCCTATCTACCTGCGACTCTATTAGTATAGCCTCATACAGCATAGAACAGGTCCTTCGGCCCACAATGTTGTGCCAAGGATTGATCCTAATATAAAATAAAGTCACCTAACCTACGCACCCCTCAATTCATTGCTGTCCATGTGCATGTCCAGCAAGCGCTTAAATGTCCCTAATGACTCTGCTTCCACCACCACCACTGGCAGTGCATTCCATACATTCACAACTCTCTGCATAAAGAACCTACCACTGACGTCGCCTCTATATCTTCCTCCTAATATCTTCAAATTATGTCCCCTCATGTCAATCAATCCTGCCCTGGGGAAAAGTCTCTGGCTAATGACCCTAACCCTGCCTCTCATTACCTTGTATACCTCGATCAGGTCACCTCTCTTTCTCTTTCTCTACAAAGAGAAACGTCCGAGCTTAGTCAACCTCTCTTCATAAGGCAAGCCCTTCAGTCCAGGCAGCATTCTGGTAAACCTCCTTTGTACCCTCTCCAAAGCCTCTTTATCTTTAGTAGGGCGACCAGAACTGGACACAATATTCCAAGTGTGGTCTCACCAGGGACTCGTAGAGTTGTAGCAAAACCTCGCGGCTCTTAAACTCGATCCCCCTATTAATGAAAACTAAAACACCATGTGCTTTCCTAACAACCCTATCCACTTGGGAGACAACTTTGAGGGATCAATGTTCTTGAACACCAAGATCCCTCTGTGTTTAAGTGCCCTTAAAGTTGGTGAGTCTATTACTGTTACAGGCAGACCGTTCCATGCCCTTACTACTCTCTGAGTGAAGAAACTCCCTCTGACATCTGTCCTATATCTATTACCTCTCAATTTAAAGCTATGTTCCCTCATGCTTGCTATCACCATCTGAGGAAAAAGGCTCTCACTGTCCATCCTATGTAACCCGCTGATTATTTCATATGTCTCAATTAAGTCACCTCTTAACCTTCTTCTCTCTAATGAAAACAGCCTAAAGTCCCTCAGCCTTTCCTCATAAAACCTTCCCTCCATACCAGGCAACATCCTAGTAAATCTACTCTGAACCCTTTCCAAAACTTCCACATCCTTCCTATCATGCGGTGAGCAGAACTATACACAGTACTCCAAATGCGGCAGCACCTGGGGTTTTGAACAGTTGTAACATGATCTCATGGTTCCTAAACTCAATCCCTCTTCCAATAAAAGTGAACACACTGTATGCCTTCTTAACAACCCTATCAACCTGTCATCTTTCAGGGATCTATGGACATGAACACTGAGATTTCTCTGCTCATCTACACTACCAAGAATCTTACCACTTGGTTACTCCTGTTATTCCTGTTACTCCTTCCAAAGTGAATCACCTCACATTTTTCCACATTAAATTCCATTTGCCACCTCTCAGCCCAGCTCTGCAGCTTATCTATGTCCCTCTGTAACCTGAAACATCCTGCAACACTATCCGCAACTCCACTGACCTTAGTGTCATCTGCAAATTTACTAACTCATCCTTCTACGTCCTCATCCAGGAGGAGAAAGTGAGGACTGCTGATGCTGGAGGTCAGATTTGAGAGTCCATTGCAGGGAAAGCACGGCAGGCTCCTGATGAAGGGCTTATGCCTGAAACGTTAATTCTCCTGCTCCACAGCTGCCTGACCTGCTGTGCTTTTCCAGCAACACACTTTCGACTATGCCCTGATCCAGGTCGTTTATAAAAATGACAGAGAGCAGTGGCCCCAAAACAGATCCTTGCAGTACAGCACTAGTAACTGAACTCCAGAATGAACATTTTCCATCAACCACCACCATCTGTCTTCTTTTAGCTAGCTAATTTTTGATCCAAACTGCTAAATCACCCTCAATCACATGCCTTCGCATTTCACCTTCTATGCTCGCTTTGAGCAGAATTTTGGCGGAGAGGTAACACCTATTCCGACGAACCTATCGCAGCAGTCACTGCATCAGAGTCAGATCAGTTTTCCTTTGTGTGAATCCAAGGAAAGTGATGGGATCAGATGGGGTACCAGGTCGTGCACTCAGAGCATGTGCAGATCAACTGGCAGAGGTCTTCTCAGGTATCATCAACCTTTCCCTGCAGCAGGCCACTGTCCCTGCCTGTTCCAAGAAGGCTCATGCAGCATGTCTCAATGACTACCGCCCAGCGGCTCTAGCCTCAGTGGTCATGAAGTGCTTTGAAAGGCTGGTCATGCATTAATCAACTCCAGCCTCCCCACTACTCTTGACCCACTCCAATTTGCTTATCGGACCAACAGATCCACGTCAGATGTCATTATCACTTGCCTTTCACTCCTCCCTAGAACATCTTGACACCAAGAACAGCTATGTAGACTACATTGACTACAGTTCAGCCCTCAGTGCTATTATCCCGTTGAGACTGATTACTAAACTCAGTGATCTCGGACTAAGCCCCATTCTCTGCAACAACATTCTTAGTTTCCTGACCCACAGGCGACAATCAATGAAGATTGGGGACAATATTTCATCCTCACTGGAGTCCCCTATGGGTGCATACTCAACTCCTATTTTACTCACTGTATACTCATGGCTGCATCGCCAAATACCAGACTAATGCCATTTTACAAGTTCACTGATGACACCACCATAGTTGGTCAAATCTCAGGTGGCGACGAAGCAGACTACAGACGGAGGTGGAAGACCTGGAAAAATGGTGCACTGAGACCAACCAACTCTTAATGCCGGCAAAAACAATAAACTTGTTATTGCCTTTCAGCGGGACGTTATTCATGTACCCCTACACATTAACAGCCCAGAGGTGGAATGAGTAGAGAGTGTCAAGCTCCTGGGAGTGGTCATCTACAACAAGCTTTCTTGGACTCTTCATGTGGATACACTGGTTACAATGGCCCAACAACATCTCTTCTTCCTCAAGCAGCTGAACAAATTTGGCATGACAGCAAATACTCTTGCCAACTTGTGTAGGTGCGCCATCAAGAGCATTCTGCCTGGATGTATCACTACCTGGTATAGCAACTGTACCATTCAAGATCAGAGACATTTACAGAGAGTGGTGAACTCGGCCCAGACAATCACAAAAGCCAACCTCCCATCTATAGAATCCATCTCTCAGGCCTGCTCTCAAGAAAAGGCCGCCAGCATTCTTAAAGATCCATCCCACCCTGGTAATGTTTTTCTACAAACTCTACCATCAGGGAGAAGGTACAGATACCTGAACACGCACCAGCCGGTTTCGCAACAGTTTCTACCCTACTGCTCGCAATACAAAGCTTTTCACTGTGCCTCAGTACACATGACAATAAATTCAATTCAATTGTGCAATAGCCTACCATGGGGAACCTTACTGAAATCCATATACACGACATCAACCGCTTTACCCTCATCCACCTGTTTGGTCACTTTCTCAAAGAACTCAATAAGGTTTGTGAGGCATGACCTACCCTTCACAAAACCGTGTTGACTATCCCTAATCAAATTTTTCCTCTCTGGAGGGTTATAAATTCTATCTCTCATAACCTTTTAAAACACTTTACCCATAACCGAAATAAGGGTCACAGGTCAATAGTCACTAGGGTTGTCTCTACTCACCTTCTTGAATAAGGGAACAACGTTTGCTATCCTGCAGTCTTCCTGTAGACAATGACAACATAAAGGTCAAAGCCAAAGGATCGGCAATCTCCTCCCTGGCTTCCCAGAGAATCCTAGGATAAATTCCAACCAGCGTAGGGGACTTATCTATTTTTATACTTTCCAGAATTGCTAACACCTCCTCCTTATGCACCTCAATCCCATCGAGTCTAGTAGCCTGTGTATCAGCATTCTCCTCGACTACATTGTCTTTATTTAGTGTGGATACCAATGAAAGTATTCATTTAGTACATCCCAATCTCCTCTGACTCCAAACACAACTTCCCACTACTATACTTGATTGGCCTGAATCTTACGCTAGTCATTCTTTTATTCCTGTTATACCAATAGAAGGCTTTAGGGGTTTTCCTTGATCCTAACAGCCAATTGCTTCTCATGTCCCCTCCCAGCTCTTCTTAGCTCTCTCTTTTGATCTTTCCTGGCGAACCTGTAACTCGCAAGCGCTCTAACTGAGCCATCACATCTCATCCTAACATCAGCCTTCTTCTTCCTCTTAAAGTCAGAGTCATAGAGATGTACAGCATGGAAACAGACCCTTCGGTCTAATCTGTCCATGCCGACCAGATATCCCCACCCAATCTAGTCCCACCTGCCAGCACCTGGCCCATATCCCTCCAAACCCTTCCTATTCATATACCCATCCAGATGGCATTTAAATGCTGTAATTGTACCAGCCTCTACCACTTCCTCTAGCAGCTCATTCCATACTCGTACCATCCCCTGTGTGAAAAAATTGCCCCTTAGGTTTATTTTAAATCTTTCCTCTCTCACTCTAAAAATATGCCCTCTAGTTCTGGGCTCCCCCACCTCAGGGGGAAAATACCTTGTCTATTTACCCTATCCATGCCCCTCATGATTTTATAAACCTCTAAAAGGCCAACCCTCACCTCTAATGCTCCAGGGAAAACAGCCCCACCCTATTCAACCTCTACCTATAGCTGAAATCCTCCAACTTTGGTAATACCTTTGTAAGTTTTTTCTGAGCCTTTTCAAGTTTCACAACATCTTTTCAACCCCTAAAGCCTTCTATTGGTATAACAGGAATAAAAGAATGACTAGCGTAAGGTTCAGGCCAATCAAGTATAGTAGTGGGAAGTTGTGTTTGGAGTGAGAGGAGATTGGGATGTATTAAATGAATACTTTCATTGGTATCCACACTAAATAAAGACAATGTAGTCGAGGAGAATGCTGATACACAGGCTACCAGACTCGAGTATAGGAAGGAGACCAGAATTGCACGCAGTATTCCAACAGTGGCCTAACCAATGTCCTGTACAGCCGCAACATGACCTCCCAACTCCTGTACTCAATACTCTGACCAATAAAGGAAAGCATACCAAACGCCACCTTCACTATCCTATCTACCTGTGACTCCACTTTCGAGGAGCTATGAACTTGCATTCTAACGTCTCTTTCTTCAGCAACATTCCTTGGGACCTTACCATTAAGTGTATAAGTCCTGCTAGGATTTGCTTTCCCTAAAGTAAACGTAACCGAAATGTGGCCACTATCACCAAAGTTCTCACCTACCTCCAAATCTAATACCTGGCTGGGTTCATTACCCAATACCAAATCCAATGTGGCCTCGCCCCTTGTTGGCCTGTCTACATACTGGTTCAGGAAATCCTCCTGCACAAATTGGACAAAAACTGATCCAATTTGGAAAGTTGGATATAGTATTCCCAGTCAATATTTGGAAAGTTAAAGTCCACCATAACAAACACCCTGTTACTCTTGCTCCTATCCAGAGTCATATTTGCTATCCTTTCCTCTACATCTCTGGAATTATTCCGAGGCCTATAGAAAACTCCCAACGGAGTGACCTCTCGTTTCCTGTTTCTAACCCCAGCCCATACTACCTCAGTAGACGAGTCCTCAAACGTCCTTTCTGCCACCATAACACTGTCTTTGAATAAAAGTGCCATACCTCACCCTCTTTTATTTTTTTTCTCTGTCCTTACTGGAACATCTGAATCCCGGAACCTGTAATAACAATTCCTGTCCTTGCTGTACCCATGTCTCCAAAATGACCACAGCATCGAAATCCCAGGCACCAATCCATGCTGCACGTTCACCCACCTTATTGTCACTGTACTTGCAGCATTAGCATGAAAGGGCAATGGGAATGGGAAGCAAACCTAGGGAGCCAGCAACGTCTATGAACAAATGAGAAACGTTTCTGCCTATATGTATGTCATCTTTACTGTACCAATGCTATGCGTTGTTTTGTTTTCTGTGCAGTGGAGCCAACCAGATAACATCAGCATTTCAGTGGAGTTAGATAGAGTCGAAGTAATTCTGGATCTCAAAAAGAATATGTGAGTAGATCTTGCTTTTTATTAGAAGCAACATGGAACAGTTATACCCACATTTTGAGCCAATATCACTCTGACCTACAAGTGGATGGTAGATGAGCATTTTCTATTGAAATATTAAATGGCGATGTAGCCTTCTGAAAATGTTCATAGCAGAGAACACTTCACTCTGTATCTAATCTGTGTTGGTGTTATATGCTTTGGAAGTGCTTGAAAAGATACTACAACCTGTACTGTATTCAGGGATATCGACCAAAGGCAGGCATATGGAGCTCGGTCAGAGAGCAGCCATGATCTCATTGAATGACAGAATTACCATTGACTCCACAACATTGAATGGCAGAACAGGGAATGGCCTTTTCCTGTTCCTATGTTCTCATCCTGTGGGGGCATGATGGGATAATGTATTCCAGAATCAGAGCAAGAACCATCTGAATTGTAGGTAAAAACACAAAGAACTGCAGATGCTATAAATCAGAAACAAAACAGAAATTATTGGAAAGGTCAGCAGGTCTGGCAGCAGCTTTAGAGAGAAATCAGAGTTAACGTTTCTGGTCGAGTGACCCTTCCTCAGAACTGATAGTAGCTAGGAAAATGCAGAAGATAGGGTTGGGGAATGGGGATAAGGATTAAACGATAGATGGGGATAGAGTCCAAAGAGAGAGAGAGGAGCAGTTAGACAGACAGAGGAATGGTAACAAGAGTCCTATCCCCATGCTACAGAACATTTTGCCCACCTCCAACTCTCTTCCTCCACCTTGACCCTTCCTTGGCCTTTTACCCGCACTTGACAAACCTTATATGCCTCACAAATCTTATTGAGTTCTTTGAGAAGGTGACCAAACAGGTGGATGAGGGTAAAGCGGTTGATGTGGTGTATATGGATTTCAGTAAGGTGGTTGATAAGGTTCCCCACGGTAGGCAATTGCACAAAATACAAGGGCATGGGATTGAAGGTGATTTAGTGGTTTGGATCAGAAGTTGGTGAGCTGAAAGAAGGCAGAGGGTGGTGGTTGATGGTAAATATTCATCCTGGAGTTCAGTTACTAGTGGTGCACTGCAAGGATCTGTTTTGGAGCTACTGCTGTTTGCCATTTTTCTCAATTATCTGGATGAGGGCATAGAAGGATGGGTTAGTAAATTTGCAGATGACACTGAGGTAGGTACAGTTGTGGATAGTGCTGAAGGATGTTGCAGGTTACAGAGGGACATAGATAAGCTGCAGAGCTGGGCTGAGAGATGGCAAATGGAGTTTAATGTGGAACAGTGTGAAGTGATTCACTTTGAAAGGAGTAACAGGAATGCAGAGTTCTGGGCTAATGGTAAGATTCTTGGTTGTATGGATGAGCAGAGAAATCTCAGCGTTCATGTCCATAGATCCCTGAAAGTTGCCACCCAGGTTGATAGGGTGGTTAAGAAGACATACGTTGTGTTAGCTTTTATTAGTAGAGGGATTGAGTTTCGGAAACATGCTGCAGCTTTACAAAACTCTGGTGCAGCCGCACTTGGAGTATTGTGTACAGTTCTTGTTACCGCATTATAGGAAGGTGTGGAAACTCTGGAAAGGGTTCAGAGGAGATTTATTAGGATGTTGCCTGGTATGGAGGGAAGGTCTTACGAGGAAAGATTGAGGCACTTGAGGCTGTTTTTGTTAGAGAGAAGAAGATTGAGAGGTGACTTAATTGAGACGTATAAGATAATCAGAGGGTTAGATAGGGTGGACAGTGAGAGCCTTTTTCTTCGGATGGTGATGGCTACATGAGGGGACATAGCTTTAAATTGAGGAGTGATAGATATAGGACAGATATCAGATATAGTTTCTTTACTCAGAGAGTAGCAGGGCGTGGAAGGCACTGCCAGCAACAGTTGTGGACTCGCCAACCTTAAGGGCATTTAAGTGATCTTTGGATAGACTTATAAAACATAGAACATTACAGCACAGTACAAGTCCTTCGGCCCTCGATGTTGCGCCGATCTGTGAAAAAAATCTAACCTACAGTGTTACATTATTATCCATACGAATGATAAATGCCCATTTAAATGCCCTTAACATCATTTAAATTGAGAGGTGTTAGAGATAGGACAGGTGTTAGAGATAGGACAGATGTCAGAGGGAGTTTCTTTACTCAGGGGTGTGGAACGTGCTGCCTGCCTGTAACAGTAGTAGACTCACCAACTTTAAGGGCAGTTAAATGTTTATTGGTTAGGCATATGGATGAGGAGAAAGTGAGGACTGCAGGTGCTGGAGATCAGAACTTAAAAATGTGTTGCTGGAAAAGTGCAGCAGGTCAAGCAGCATCAAAGGAGCAGGAGAATCGACATTTCGGGCATAAGCCCTTCTTCAGGAATGAGGAGGGTGTGCCAAGCAGGCTAAGATAATCTGCTTTACCAGCAACATTTTTGGGCGTATGGATGATAATGGAATAGTGTGGGTTAGATGGGCTTCAGATTGGTTCCACAGGTCAGCGCAACATCCAGGACGTGAAAGGCCTTTTTTGCGCTGTAAAGATCTATATTCTTGACCTGTTCATTGAGAACTGGCAACATGATGTAGGTTGCCTCAATTTCTCTCTCCTCACCCCTCACCCCAATCTTCCCTTCCAACCTACCATTGTGGAAACTGACTACACTCCATGCTCTTAGATCCAACCCCTGACTGTTATTAAGCCTGTTGATAAGGGTGGTGTTGTTGTCTGGTCGCTCGACATCTGCATTGCAGAGACTGAGTGCTAGCTATCTGATACCTTCTCCTATCTTCTCCTGGTCTATGACTCCACCATGGAACATCAGGCCATTACGTCAACTACAGTCATCAGCCTCATTTCATCCGGTGATCTCCACCTCCTGTCCCTGCCTCAACCCTTACCCCACACTGCCTCCAAGCTGATAGTGCCCCAACCATGCACAGCTCACTTCTACCTCTTTCATAAAATACAGTGTAGTGGGCGGCATGGTGGCTCAGTGGTTAGCACTGCTGCCTCACAGTGCCGGGGACCCGGGTTCGATTGTAGTCTCGGGTGACTGTCTGCGTGGAGTTGAATGTTCTCCCCATGTCTGCATGGGTTTCCTCCAGTTGCTCCGATTTCTTCCCACAGTCCAAAGATGTGCAGATTAGTTCAATTGGCCATGTTAAATTGCCCATAGGGATTTGTAGGTTAGGTGCATTAGTCAGGGGCAAATATAGGGTAGGGGAATGGGTCTGGGTGGGTTACCCTTCGGCTATGCTAAGGGCCTGTTTCCACACTGTAGGGATTCTGATTCTGATTCTAATTCTAATTCACCCAAAATGTTTCTGCCTGTTCCTGCCCCACTATAACTCATCTCTTCTGACCTTTTCTTAGTCTTTTCTCTCCTGGTCCAGTCCCTGCCCATTTACATCCACAATTCCTCAGACGCTTTATGGCAGTTTCGGAATTTCCACTTTGCAGGCTCCAGCTGCTGCCTCTTTCCCATGAGGTGTGGAGGTGCAATCCTTTTACACATCCATCCCCCACCAGGATGGTCTCAGGACTCTCTGCTTCTTCCTGGAACAAAGGTTTGAACTGACCCATCCACCAGACCCCCACCCCCCACCCACCAACCACCTGTACCTACCCTGCCGAGCTCGTTCCCACCCTCAATAACTTCTCTTCTAACTGCTGTCATTTTCTTCAGATCAGAGGGGTGGGCATGGCTATCTGCATGGGTCCCAGTGATGCCTGTCTCTTTCCTGGGGGAAATCCTATTTCAGCCCCCCATCCACAACTCTTTCTCCAGTATATAGACAATACCATTGTTGCTGTTTCCTTCTCTCCTCCAAAATTGGAAAAGTTTATCAATTTCACTTCCAATTTCCATCCTGCTCTCACTTCCACTTGCTCTCTGACTCCTCACTCTCCTTCCTCGACATCTCTATTTCCATTTCTGGGGATAGATTGGCTACTAACCCACCCACCAAAAGGGGTTGGGAGATCATGTTGTGGCTGTACAGGACATTGGTTAGGCCACTGTTGGAATATTGCATGCAATTCTGGTCTCCTTCCTATGGGAAGGTTGTTGCGAAATTTGAAAGGGTTCAGAAAAGGTTTAGCAGGATGTTACCAGGGGTGGTGGATTTGAGCTACAGGGAGAGGCTGAACAGGCTGGGGCTGTTTTCCCTGGAGCGTTGGAAGCTGAGGGGTGACCTCATAGAGGTTTATAAAATCATGAAGAGCATGGATAGGGTCTTTTCTCTGGGGTGGAGAGTCCAAAACTAGAGAGCATAGGTCCAGGGTGAGAGGGAAAGATATAAAAAAGACCTAAGGGGCAACTATTTCACGCAGAGGGTGGTACGTGTATGGAATGAGCTGCCAGAGGAAGTGGTGGAGGCTGGTACAATTGCAACATTTAAGAGACATTTGAATGGGTATATGAATAGGAAGGGTTTGGAGGGATATGGGCCGGGCACTGGCAGGTGAGACTAGATTGGGTTGGGATATCTGCGGCATGGACGGGTTGGACCGAAGGGTCCGTTTCCGTGCTGTACATCTCTATGACTCTATGACTCTATTACTCCACAATGGGAAACATCCTGGTGTGCTTCAGCAGTCAGAAATCATTGACCTTCTTTACATATTACCATTGTGCCACCGTGGGTGACATGGTGGCACAGTGGGCGGCACGGTGGCACAGTGGTTAGCACTGCTGCCTCACAGCACCTGAGACCCGGGTTCAATTCCCGCCTCAGGCGACTGACTGTGTGGAGTTTGCACATTCTCCCCATATCTCGTGGTGCTCCGGGTGCTCCGGTTTCCTCCCATAGTCCAAAGATATGCAGGTCAGGTGAATTGGCCATGCTAAATTGCCCGTAGTGTTAGGTAAGGGGTAAATGTAGGGGTATGGGTGGCTTGCGCTTCGGCGGGGCGGTGTGGACATGTTGGGCTGAAGGGCCTGTTTCCACACTGTAATGTAATCTAATCTAAAAAAAAATTAATGAGAGGATGCCATTTGAATTAATATCATTATGGAGAAAGAAAAGGTTAGAACATGAATGAAACGACAAAACTGGGGTATGATAACTTTTAGAAAGCTTAGGTAATCTGTATAAGTGGACTGGATGCAGCTACTTGGCGGCAAATAAATGGGAAGTATTCAAAAATTGGATTGTATGGGCTCAGTGTAGACATGTTCTGACAAAGAAAAGATCATATGACTGAATATAGAACTTCTGGTTACCCCGATGCATACAGAATAAGACTGCACCATTCAGACCCCAGATAAAACCTGGTTTGATATGCAGAAAGTGACTTTAGCTGATGATAGGCAGCATGCCGAAAGCTTGTGATTTCAAATAAACCTGTTGCACTATAACGTAGTGTTGTGTGACTTCTGACCAAAAGCTGTTTGAAAAGGTCAGCCTCGATAGTAACTTAGCTTTTTTTAAAAAAAACTAAGTTTCACATTCTGCCATGATGGGATTCAACCCACATCCTCAGCTCCAGATTCCGGATTACTTACCCAGTGACATTCCCGCAATGTAACAATGTCTCCAATTCTATGAATTAATCTGGATTTGAAATCTGGAGTCTGTAATGGTGGCATGAAACTATCTGGTTCGTTCATATCCTTAAGGGAAGGGCATCCTTTGCTACATTTGTCTTTTGGCCTTTGTGACAGTTTAATGGTCAGCATCTCAGCCTCAGTATATCTTTTATGGACAGACCAGTACTGAGGAACTCTGTTCAATCAGGCTCTTTTCTCCACAGATATCTCACAACCAAAGACTTCCAGATATCATACCATCTATCAAATGACACTGTGGTGACAGAGAAAGGCACTGATCTGGTAAGCAATCTCTTGTAGGTGGAATTTGATTGAATGTGGTCTAAAGAGTGTGCCTTTTTATTTTCCTGTATTTTTGACTGTGAACTGAAATGGAAAACCAATGAATGTGGAAAGAATTCCTGTACTTTTGAAAAGTAAGTGACCTGACTGTCATTGTAAGTGCTGTTTATACAGCTGCTGGTTCAAACAGTGTATGGGCTGGAGCATGGGGACGTCTACAAGAGGGATTTGGCCAGCATAAGACCATAAGACAGAGAAACAGAAATTAGACTATTCGGCCCATCGAATCTGCTCTGCTATTCAATCATGGCTGATGGGTTTTATCAACCTCATTTTCCTGCTTTCTCCCAGTAACCCACGATCCCCTTGGTAATCAAGAACTTGTCTATTTCTGTTTTCAATATACTCAACGACCTGGGCTCCACAGCCTTCTGTGACAATGAATTCCACAGGTTTATCACTCTCTGGCTAAAGACATTTCTCCATATCTCGGGTTTAGAGTGTCTTCCCTTTACTCTAAGGCTGTTCCCTCAGCTCCTCATCTCTCCTGCCAAAGGAAGCCCCTTCCCAATGTCCTCTGTGACCAGGCTGCTCAGTATTCTGTAAGATTTAATCAGATTCCTCCCCTCTGATCCTTCTAAACTCCATCAAGTTGAGTCCTGGAGTCCTCAACATGTAACGGATTAATCTGTGGAAGGGTGGGTAGTTATTGATTTAAAAAGCTTTCTACCCATTGGTACTTACAGGAAGGTGACGGCCTAACCATGTTATTGTTAGACTATTAATGTTGAGATTCTGGTATTGTTCCAGGGACATGAGTTCAAATTTGGCCATCATGGATAGTGGAATTTGCAATTCAGTGAAAACCAAGAATAAAATTCTGCTGATGACTTTTTTTAATTATACAATTCCATGTAACATCCTTTCTGTTTCCTTACACGGTCTGGCGTACCTGTGACTCCAGGCCCATAACAATTTAATTGACACTTAACTGCCCTGGGGGCAAGTATGGGTAGGCCCAGTCAGCAATGCCCATATCCAGTAAAAAGCAAGTTTATTTTCCCTCACCTGTTGCTGCAATAGGCTGTGGCTTTTACTGAATAAAGCACAGACTTTATAAGTTGTGAACCAGCTGCTCTGTGCCTGCTGCAGCAAGTGAAAGTTCCCGGAGAGGGAAGATCAACAATAAACAAACTCTGACAAACCAAAGCAATCATCTCTGTGAACTCTGGGGACAGGGACCAATGAACAGGTTTACCCTCCACTTTTTTTTGTTGTGTCTATTTGCGTGCACGGGGAGAGTTTTTGAGGTTAGAGTTTTAACTCATATAGTTAAATGTCGATAATTCATAATTGTCTCTTTCTAATTGGAACTGATTACTGTCTATGATAAATAGTAATTAATGTTAAGGAGAGAAACCACTCCGTACTTTCTGTCAACCTGGGTCAAACAGACAAGACCAACAGGTAAAATGGAATTTGGAATACTTGATAAAATGATCAGCATTTGTGAGAAGTGCAGTTGTTGCAGGTTCAGCGATTTAGATGTTTCAGTAAGAACACAGAAGATGGTAAAAGAGGGGGAGGTGTGGCATTGTTAGTCAAGGACAGTATTATGGTAGCAGAAAGGACATTTGAGGACTTGTCCACTGAAGTAGTATGGACTGAGGTTAGAAACAGGACAGGAGAGGTCACCCTTTTGGGAGTTTCCAAATATTGACCGGAAATACTATGGGCTGAGTAATTTAGATAGGTCAATTTTTGGCCATTGTGTACAGGAGGGATTCCTGACACAGTATGTCAAAGGGCTGACAAAAGGGGAGGTCACACTGGATCTGGTGCTTGGTAATGAATCACGCTGGGTGTTTGATTTAGTGAAGGTGAGCACTTTGGAGAGAGTGACCATAATTCGTTTACATTTAGTTTAGCGATGGAAAGGGATAGGAACATGCCACAGGGCAAGAGTTATCGATGGGGCAAGGGCAATTATAAAGCGATTAGGCAAGACTTAGGAAGCAGAGAATTGGATAGCAAAATGTAGGGGATGGGGACATTCGAAATGTGGATTTGGTTTAAGGAACAGATATTACGTTTCTTTGTGAGGTCTGTCCCTGTCAGGCAGGGAGGAAGT